>NW_016690350.1:852175-875911 GCF_001604755.1 Lepidothrix coronata | reverse complement strand
AAAAAAGCAGCTTATTGCTTAAGAGAGACCATTCTTTTATCTGTCAGTAGGACCACAATAAATTTAGTAACATCATGTGTGTTGAGCCAAATGAATATATCACTGTGGTTTTTTTCCCTGACATTTGGCATTAAGTAATCTGGAGCCCAGTAAAGTATTTATTAAGGCCAAAAAAGCACATGATGTCATACACCTCCTTAATACTTGATGCAGTTATGGGATATGTTTCTATATCTATAAACTACATTATAAGAGAATAGTGAAAGAGTAGGAGAGGATTTTAAGGACTGAGAATATCAAGCAGGGAAAAACATGCATGGAAAATCAGAACAGCAGAAATAGGAAAAAGCCAAATAATACACACAGAATTGGGAAACAAATTGACAGACATGATAGAAATCTGAGGAGAAACAGGACTTTGAAATTTGATTTTCACTCTGTAATGGCAGCAGTGGAACAGGTGGGTGAGACTGAGGCAGTGGGAGCTGTAGGTGTGTCACCAGAGCAAATTGTGCCAGAGGGTGTGTTGTGAGTTAGTTGTTCGTGGCTGTCAATGAAATTAAAGGGAGCCACATTTAAAACTGGGACAAAACAGTGTTCTCTGTCCCAGGGCACATCCAGCTCTGGGAGCTCCTATTGCTGTGGACAGTCAGGGAATAGCACAGGAAGAGGGGCTGTACCTTCATGTTACTGACAGCTCTCACAGGGGAAGGGGACACGTGCACACACACAGACATAGAGCTGGAGGGGAGGAAGGAGACTGTTTCAAAAGCAAAGCCAAATGCTTTCTGAAAGGGATATAAACTCTGGTGACTCGGGGTATAAATCAGCTTCTCACCAATGTGCTCAGGAAGCAGATTTCCCTGCAAGCCAGTTGTTGTGCTCCCACCTACCTGGAAGGCTCCATGAACCTCTCAGTGTATCACTTGGCTTCTTTTCCTTTTTTTTTAATGATGAAGCAGGGAGAATGCTTTCTTTGTTCCCAATTAGGTTGGCAATTTCTCAAATCCTCCACAACTTTTCAAGAAAAAAAATCAAGATCTTGACAAAAATGAAATGGATGTAAATTGCCAAAAAGAAAACATCAGAATAATGTTAAGTATGCAGATTTTTAAAATTTGGTACCTGACTTTATAGTAGAGACTTCTAGGATGATGTTATATTTAATTCTTAGCTTTACATTTAAAAATCATAGAAATATAAATTGTTTTCTGTTGCTTCACTTCTGGGAAACTTAGTTTTTTTAGTCTGTGGGTTGAACTAAGGAAGTTTATTATGTTCTGTTCCAAGATCAGCTTTTAAATGTTGCACTGTCTGTAAAGTGTGTAAGAAGCTGCACCGAATTTCCCTTCCCCCCCTTATAAATACAATTCCTTTAGGAGAAAAAAAAAGATGGAAGCTTCTACTGAGTAATTATGCCCCCTGGGAAATAGAATATAAAGATCTTTAAAATCATTCAACTGAGAGAACAAGCACTTTAACTTTTGCCTCGCAGGAGTCATGTATTACATCCCCAGCTCCTTGCTCCAGTGTCAGTGTGTCGTGCCTTGCAGGTTTGCAGCTTTGGCAGAGGAAATGAAACCCAGTCAGTTACTGCAGGATTTATTGCAGACCTGCTGCTGCAGGAAGTGGTGAAAAGCTGATTGATAGTCTGAGGCAAAACTCTACAACAAGAAACAGGATGTATGTTTGTTATTTTATACCCATTTTCCCCTCTGCCCTCACCACCCTCCATTTCAAGGCACTCTCTTGCTTTTTGGCCTCTGTTTATAAATCCACGATGCCCTTTTCTGGGAAGGCACGTGCTGACTTCCAAACACTCGAGGGAATGGATGGGGCTGCACCAAGGGTTGGAAGCCCATGTGGTGTGTCTGCTTTATTAGAGGCATTGATCTAAATGCTCCTGTTATTCCCGTTGAATTATATTTCAGCTGAATTCCAAGTGAAAGGTGAAGCACATCTACAGAGTACTGAGCATTTCCTGTGATAATGGGTGCACCAGGCTGGCTGGGAGAGGAGAATGGATCACTGAGATGGCCCCAATCAGCAAGTCCTGCTGGTTCATTCACATTTAACAGACACATCTACAAGGGTAGTAAACCAAAATGATTTTGCTGCATATAAACTTAATGCAGCCAGCCACATGTGCTGCCAAAGACAGCAGTCCTGGAAAGGTTTGTTCTGAACTGCCTTCTCCCTCCCTGTGCACTGCTGCAGCACCAAAGCAGCCATATCTTTTCTGAAAGTATCACGAAGACTTTCCGTGGGATATTGTCTAACCTTGTGGGCAAAGTTACCCCAAATAATCGTAATTATGAGTACTTTTTATTATTTTCCCCTCCTGTAGCATCTGCTTTTACAATCAGGACTGAAGAAGCTGTTCTGCACAGCAGGCAAATAGTAGAAATGTTTTAAGGTTTGTGTTCTCGTTACCGAACGGGAAAGTTCTGTTTGTAAAGTTCAGTAATACATCTTGTTCTTTTGTTAAAGGTCAAAAAAGTTGGCTGCACTCTCTGAGTCCTTGCAGAAAACCACGCTCACCAAGTCCCACATGGGGTTGGAACTGGAGGAGCTGGAAGCAGCAGCAGTGCTGGTACAGGAGGAAGAGAACGCGTTAAAAGCTGCTGGCACAGTTTCCAAGCAACAGCTGCTTTCCTCGGAGTCGGAGACGAGTGACTCTGAAGAATCAAGCAGCACTTCATCATCTGAGACAGAAGGCTCTGATTCAGATGAGCAAGAGTCCTCGACCAGTGAAGATGGGGAAATAAATTCCTTCCAAGGCACACTTGAGGAGGAGAGGACAGCTCCACTTATTGACTGTAATGGACTGAGGCAGGGCACAAACACCTCGGCGCTGGGGGTTACTGATGGAACAGCAGAGGCTTCTTTGCAGTCTGTGTCTCTTCCCGGGAAATTGATAGAGGAATTGGAAATGCAAATGCACTCTGCAATGAGGCTTTCAGAGCAGCCTGGAGGATTGGCTACTGTGAGCTGCGTTTCACAGGAACAAGCAGAAAACCCTGTACCCAAACCTGACAGATTTTCAGAAGATGCTGCTGGGAAGGGAAGTTTCTTGGAGGTGTCTTCAAAGCCAAACCCGTTGCTTTTTCTCTGCAGCACAAATGAAGATGAAGACTAAAGGACCATGTAGGAACACAGTGTGACCCACGGGCACACAGCTCATCACTGTGATGAGATGTCCCAAGGCTGTCCTGAGCTGCAGAAACATGTTTTTGTTTTTTGTTGGAGGACAAGACTGCTTTGAAAAGAATTTGTATGACTGTGTGTTAGACACCTTCACAGTTAATTTTTATTTTTCTCCTCTGATTCAACAGTCTGAGTTTTGATGTGGGAATGTATAATTTCAATAAACTTCTAGAAGCAGTCGTCATAAAGCTTATTCAGTGATGTCCTAGTGAAATACAACTGAAATGAGTTGTAGCATGATTTTAGTTATCTTTAGCTGTTGGGATTTACTTGAAAAAATATCATGTTTCTATAAACTTTTTTGACATTGAACTACTATTTCTTAATTTTAAAATGCTTTATAGCTAACCACTTCAAAAACAGCGGTTACAAGTTTAAAAGTCTAAATAGTTGATTGCAAATTCTTTTTAAATATATATTTTCTAAATTTTTGTACAAAATAAAGGCTATGTCTTTGTCGTCAGTACAAGAAAAAATGGTCATCTTATGTGTCCAAGGGATAGAAACTTATATTTCTGCAGTTCTTACAGAAGTTATTTTAGCAGTTTTGTCATCTATTTATTCTTTTTTGTTGTTTTTAAAATGTTGGGCACTCCTGTGGACATTTCTTTAGCTCTTTAAAGAACAGAAATCCCAGTTATTTCTTATTCCTGCATATGGCCCTATGGTAATGTTAACCAAAATGAAGGAACAATGTGGCACGTGGGTCACGAGCACAGGACTGAGAGCAAACCTGGGCTCTCTGGTCCTCACTTTGCTGATCTGGCACGTAGCTTTGGCCAACTTACCTGCTCCTTTTTGTCCTTATAATATTAAAACAATTCAGTCACTTGATATATTTCGTTAACTAGTTTCTGTTGTTGAAATCAGATGGCTACTGCAAATTATCAGCTGCCATTTAATCTCTACAGAAGGATTTGGGAAGGAAGGAGGATGGAACATGGACCACCAGGTTTGGTTTCAGCAGGAGCACAAACCCAAGAGGAGCCCCCTGATTCACACCTCTGAAGGAGCAAGTTGTGATTACTATTCAACCTTCTTGCTATTAAAAAGTGTATAAAAATCCCAAGCTTAAGGATTTGCTCTTCACCAGTGCTATTCCCTGCTGGAAATCAGCAGGTGAGCTCTGTTCCTGTGCTGGCTCCTGTTCAGTGAGAGCTGCAGCCCTGATCTGCCACTATTTTTTATGTTCTTAAATACCTGCTGGTCGCCTAATCAGTCTCTGTGTTCTGTTCCCTGGGGGAGAAACCTTTCCCATCCTGTGTGTCAGGGAGCATTTACTCTCCTAAATGCCAGCAATAAAATCTGTGCTGGAGCTGCCGCTGTCTGAGAGGGGAAAAAGGCACTTCAGGAAAAAAAAAAAAGCAAAGGTCCTCCTGCTTTCCCCAAATTACAGGTGTGAATTCTGGAACTTCCTGCAGCTGAACAGGGGCTGGAGAAACTCTGTGCCTTTTTGCAAAACTGTTTTCTGGTCATGAGAATGGAATTTGATTGTTGTATGTTGATTGATGGCAATGAGCAGCACCTGTATGAAAAAGAAGCCCTGCTTCTCCAAAAAGAATGCACAGAGACACTTCTAAAAGAGAAGTGGAGCTCTAATGTTGTTTAGCCAGAATTAAGGCTTACTGAATCTGTGAACCACCAACACTTGGGAAAACAAAAAAAAAAACAAATCCCACCACTACCCCTGACCCCTCAATCCCATAAGCTCCTGTGGGTTCTGA
Organism: Lepidothrix coronata; assembly: GCF_001604755.1. NCBI lineage: Eukaryota > Metazoa > Chordata > Aves > Passeriformes > Pipridae > Lepidothrix > Lepidothrix coronata. The sequence continues at coordinate 870,980 of NW_016690350.1, read as the reverse complement.
AAGAAGCCAGGGAATTCTGGTAAGGAGTCAGATTTCTGGAGAGGAGCTATTTGGATGAATCCATAGGAATTGTTTTGCAAATCTTCCAGGCTGAAAATCAGCTGCTGTCTGAGGAACCCAATACATGTATGGTCTGTTTGGTTGGCTTTAAAATTCTCCCTGTCTCTAGTGCCCTTCCCCACCCTGTGCACCCAGGCTGATTGGTAGCACAGCCAGTACTTGGTTTTAAGGCATTTGTTGCTCATCATCATAATCTTCCCAAAAGGAACAGAACTGCAGTGTCTGTCCTGGAAATATGTTTGAATATGAGCTAAGCCTGAGGGAGGAATGCTGGGGCATTTTGCTGGATGAGGGGAAAGCAGCTTGTCTGAGGTGTCTGGAGTGCTCTGGGGGAGAGATTAAATAGAGTTGGGTTGGCAATATAATTTGTTTATTGTTAATCAGTGAAGCTTATATCAGTGATTAGGGCAGCTAGACTGTTCTGTGTGTGGCAGAGCTCCCCTGGGGCCAGTGAAGTGTCTGTGGGGAGATGGCTCCAGGTAACATCCTGACACTTGTCCATGGACCTCTCTGGGACAGCACCGACCTCCCTTCTTATCCAGAGCCAAGCAAAGGCACGGTCCCAACCCCACGTCCTCACAGAGCTGAGCTGTCCTTAGGGAAAGCTGGGAAATGATTGGCAGCAGCCTGAATTCCTGCCTGAGGCCCTGGCAGGGGTCTGTTCGCCATCCTGGAGCGCTGCTCCTGCCAAGGAGAGCAGGAGAGGGAACTGTGTGTGCTCTTGGTGGCACAAGTGCCAGTCCTGCTGCCCTGGGCTGCCCTGAGCCCTGGTAAATGGAAACGGAGACAAATCCGATGTTCTCAGGCTTTGGCTGCACTGAGGGGGCAACATGAAGTGTGTGGGGAGGGAGGGAGGCTCTTGCATCCAGGAATTGGCTGGAAAAGGATGGAGATGCATCGTGTGAGGGGGGTGCTTGTTCACACGGAGCTTTAAGAATAAGGTGTTCAAAGCAACAAGTGAAATACTGGAAACAATCAGAAGGAGATAAACAGAAGCGGGTTTTGCTCTTTTCTCCTTTTTCTTGGTGTCGACAGTGTGACTCACAGGACATTGCCACCTTCTTTCCCCAAATTAAAAATCAGTGCTGAATTGACTAACAACCCTAACTACTCTGTGATTAAATTATTCCCCCTCCCCCCCCAGCTTTCCTTAATCCCAAACAGTTTTCTGAAAAGCCTGTAAAGGCTTTGCTCTACGTCTAAAGAAGAAAGCATCGATTAGATTTGATTTACTGCAATAAATGATAAATATGGCAAAGGAATTGATTCACAGCACTGAGTGAAGGGGCTGGGCAACCCTCTGCCACTGCCACAGCTGAGTGTTGTCACAGCCCGAGCCGATGGCTCAAGGCTGGAGAAAACAAACAGGGAAACACATGTCAAACAGATAAATTGCTCTGCTGTTTAGAGCTCTCCGTGGAGGCCATTTGTCTCCAAGATAAGGAAGAATGCACTCCAAAGCCGGGAGAAGATAAGGAGGGAGAAGAAAATGAATGTGGAGTTGCTGTGGTGGCACTTGGGTGTTGGCACAGGGAGAGAATGATGTCCCCCCACATCTGTAGGGAGCAGGGTAAGCACCCAGCTTACCCAGTCCAGTGTGAACTTGCAGACTTTTCTTAAATATTTCAGGAGTGGATGGTATTTATACCTCTATAGCAGACAAACAAATGGTGTCATGTCAGTTGTCTGAGTCACTGGAGTGTTTTCTGAGCCTGTCGTGGATCTGTCCCTCCCTTTTTTGGTGGTAAGTGGGCTGCAGCCTGTGGTTATGTGGGCATATGTGAGCCATGATTTTGCATTGACACAACAAATTTGGGTTTGTAGTATTGTGGTACCCATAAATCATGCCATGTTTTATATTCTTAGGTTTTGGAGAAGTAACAGTCCCACTGTGACAAATGCTGCATTTGGAGACCTGACTGAGAATGGATCCAAAATGCTCTTGGTGATGTTGGTTTGCATTTCATTAACTGTTTTCTCATATTCACAAGCCACAAGACAATGAGTACAGTTGGTGGCATTTTGGAGGATGCTTGGGGACAAAAACAAGAGCTGTGTCCCTTAGGTGAGGACTAAGATGTTGGCAGAGCTCCATGAAGGAGGAAAGCTCCCAACAGCAGGTGATTTCTGTGGGAGAAGCTTCCTTTATAGTGATTAGCATGGAAAAGGGCAAAAAGTTTCAGGTTTAGAAACCAGCAAGGTCAGCAGGTGGTAATGTTACTCGCCAGTGACCCCAGGAGCTTGGTGGCCAGTCCATCTCTTTGCTGTTGATGTTCTGAGTGACTCTGGAAATCATTTTCCTTGCTTTCACAGAGGTACCCAGCCTAACTCAGGAAGGTTCAGACTTTGGAAAGGGGATACAAAAATACCTTAAAAAGGATTAAAACTCAAATCTGACAGTGGAGACTTCCATATCTGCTACTGACTTGTGCTGAGCAAGAGTATAAGAGGCTAAAATCTACCATTTCTGATGTATTCTCTACTGCCCCTCTGTGTATCAGTGTCCCAGTGTCTGACTCAAGGCTGTTGGTGTCTTGGGAGCTGTGGTGCTCACCCACACCAGCTGGAGTCACTGCTTCTCTAAACCCCTGAAAACCTGACAAACCTGGCCAAAATTAGGTCCCAGAAATCTCTTAAGAAATATAACAAAAGGACGTGTCTCAAGGCTCGGCCTCTGTTCCACTGTGTATCAATACCTCCATAAAACCTCTGAGCCCTCTGCCCAGGGGGGTCTGTGAGGCCTCAGCACCACTTTAACAAGACTCTGGTGGTTGTCTGGGAAAGGTTGTGTTCCCAGGCAATCCTGGGGCATAGCCTTGCTTCACGTCCATAAACCAAGATTAAACCCACTGTGTGTATGTGGGACTGGTTCTAGAACTGGAAAGAGATCCCTGGCGTTTCCTCTTGGCAGGAAGGTCACCTTCCTTGAAGAGCCCAGGAATTAATAACTCTCTCATTCCTATCACTGATTTGGCTTGTACCCCTCTTTTCCATGCAGGACCCCCCTTCTGGTGTATTGCCCTGCTCCACGAGGTCCCCTTTCTGTTCACCTCTCCCCACATCACCTGTTCACAGGGTGCTTGTCTGCAGCACACCTGCTCTTTATGTCAATATATTTTATATTATTTTATGTTTATATAATATTTTTTAATTGTGCCACTCAGATTACGGTGAGACCTCACCCTGCCCTGCTTTCCATGGGGTGGGAGCTGCAAGGGATGAAGAAGACACAGAGGAGAGAAGCTGCTGAGCAGGGAGCACAGAGCCAGCACTGACCTTAAACAAAACTGTGCCTGGGGAGCGACGGGAGGAGAAAGTTCAGCAGCCACTTTTGTCAGGAGCCAGCAGCTGTGTGTGCTTGAGCCCAGCCATGCAGGCCTTGGCTCTCCATGGAGGGCAGGACTGGCTGCTGCTTGCAGTGAGGATTTTGCAACCTTCAGTCGTGCTTTGGGTCTGGAGTCAGTGGTGGGGTGAATGACTGTAAACATCGTTCCCTCTAATTATGGATGTGTGAGAGATTCGGGAGCACAACTCATAAATGGTAATGAGATGTTAAAAGGATAAATCAACTGTATATCCAGAAGAGACCAAACTCCCCTCAGCTGCACTCCATATAATCCAGGTAGTGACCTGATGGCAGCACCCTACCTCTCAGGGCTGCGATTACATTTCATCTCATGTCTGCAATTTTTGGCAATTATGCAGAAATGTCCTATTTCCTGCAGTAAATAAATTGGGATTCGTGTTCTGCCTTGATGTAACTCCTCCTCCCCTAATATGCTGCATTGTCCATTGATTTGCCTAATTATGTGTATTACAACTGCACGAGGCGCTGGGTAGCAGCAGGGGTCCGTGCTGGGGAGAGGAGGAGGGTGATTGCTCCATCTGTTCCTCCGAGCTGCCGGGAGAAGCATCGGGGAGTGAAGTGGGAAATGGAGGGGAGGAATTACCATTTAGTGCAGGTGCCTCTGGAAGGGGAATCCCACTGCCAGGTGCTGGCAGGCAGCTCTCCTGAGCTCCTCGCGTGCTTAATTACCCTACAGCGAGTCTTCCCACCTCAAATTAGAGCCGGCAATTGCAACTGAAGCCCTGAAACAAAATCGGGAGGGTAGCAGCACTTAATCTATTTCACTACAGAGACCTGCATTTCTCATTCAGCAAGATTCATGCCCCATTCGGCCGAATTTAAAGGCATTTACCTGGAATTAGATGATTAATTTTAAAATCTGAGCGTGGAAGCACAGCAGACAAGGTCAAAGCATCTGAGCTGCGACTCTGCATTCCAGTGGTGATATTCCAAACAGCAAGTGCAGCGCTCTGTGCTGCAGGATTCAGGAAGAAGTTGCTCAGGGCTGTCGGAGCCAGTGCAGGGAGCACCAGGCAGAGCACGGGATGAGCTGTCAGCACTTGCTGTCCTGAACAAGTGGCTTTCTGCCTCCACAGCTGCTTCTCCCTTTCACGCTGCCTGGATCTCTGATGGATCAGTGGTGGCAATAGGGTAACGTGTTGCTGCTCCCCTGCTGGCTCCTGCTGCTGCGAGCGGGTAACTCATCAAATCAGTTTGTTAGTCCAACTGGAAAATATCTGAGGGATAAAAATGGCCAGAACCTGTTGTGTGTGTGCCGTTGTAACAAATGCACAGGGACTGTAACATCCTGGGAACAACGCACTTGGAGAGGGAAGACTGTCAAAGCTGAAGTCATGGTGTGTTTCCTGTTGTGTTTTAAATTGCTTTAACACTTTGTTGTGGGCTTCTGCACCACGGACCAGGGCTGTGAGGAGTCACACATCTGTGATATATCCAAACTTTGCTGTAGATGTATCACATCTGTGATATATCCAAACTTTGCTAGTCCTGTCATTAATTAAAAAATGAAATGGTCTGAAGTGATCACATAACCAAGATTGCAATAGAAAGTTGAGATTTTTGGTCTGTCCTTCCAGTCACCTTCCCACACTGCTTTATACCTGTCCTGAGTGACTGGTCTGTTCATGCTTGGTCCGTGTAGCTGGGGTAGAGGAGTGAGCTGAAATCGCCTCTCCCTGAGACCTGGTGTAAGTTCTAACACTTAATGTGCTTTTCTTCCTCACCCTGTGGCACATGTGCCCCACTCAGGGCCTGCAAAGCAACGCTGTTCCTGCTGCTTTGGGGAATGACGGAGGCCGAGATGCAGGAGCAGAAATGTTGGCATGCCTGGAAGCTCACTGTGGCACCACGTGGAATATCATGGCTTCATCCACAGGGATGCACCAAGTTGTGTCCAGGTCAGAGCTGTGAGGATCATCTACAGGAGCTACGAAGCTGAACCGAGGGGCCTGGCAGTGCTCCACTCATTCATCTGTGGTCAGGAGGACTGGACAAGGGTTTGGCACTGGGCACCAGTGGAAAGTTGCCTTTTGCCTTCAGATGTCTGACAGCAAACTCCATCAGCCTCAGTAGTGGAGGGTATGTAAGGTCCCTGAGAGTAAGGGGAATAGTACTGTATAAAAATTGGGATAAGTCTCTATTCCAAGAAGATACTGGTGCTAACATGCTAACACGTTCTAAAATCCCAAAGGATTTGAGTTATGAATAATTACAGTGTTACACCTTTCCTGAACCTGTTCTATACAAATAATTGGACAACACTCTCAGGCACATGGTGGCATTCTTGGGGCTGTCCTGTGCAGGGGCAGGAGTCAGACTTTGATGATCCTTGTGGGTCCCTTCCAACTCAGGATATTTTATCATTCTGTGATAGCTGAAACAGCTTGGGGAGCTTTAATACCCTGCTCCTAATGACCCTAATGAAAAGTCCTAAATCACGCTTTGCCTATAAACTGCAAAGCTGTTGGGTGTCAGTGAATATCCAGAAGAGGCGGCAGAGGACGCGTGTGCACACACAGATGTGTGTGTGTGTGTGTGTGTGTGTGTTCATCAATTTGCTTTTCAAAGTGGCTAAAAACAGAAGTCTGAGGAGTTCCCCCTGCGAGGTGATTTCCCTGGATGCTGCTCCTTGCGCTAATGGTATCCTCTCAGCAGAGAAAACATCCCACTCCAGAGCTGAAGTGGTTGGCAGAAGCTGTAATTAAGGTGTGAAGAGACTTTCCACACAAGAACCTGCCTCCCAGCGCTGGGCTCCTCGCTCGTCTCGCCTGTGAGCGGAGACTTCGGCAACTGGCTTTTATAAATGGGCTTGGAAGCCTGTCTGTATTCCTGCTGTTCTATTTGGGTTGCTAATCCTCCAATTTGCTCCTTAAATCCCTTAAAGTAAAGCAAGAGCAGAAATGTTATCGCGCTGACTTGCAGTAATAAACATAAGAGAACAAAATATTTATAATATAAATATTTATAATACAAGTACTTTTGGACCCAAACTTACCAAAACCAAACTGCAATTAACGTATTTTTTTAATACTGATAGTTGCTAGAACAGGAATTCTGAAGCTTAGAAATACGGTTTAAGATCATTTTTTGCTTAAAGAATTGTCAACTTTATTAATTTAGCAGAGATTTATATGGGGAAAAGAGAAACTAAAGAAAATGATGATGTATTAGGTGGGTAGGAGATATCAAATTAACGTGAGAACCTACTGGATTTTTGGGAAGTCATGGGAAGCTATTTTCATTGATAATGTGATACAGACCCTGACACACGTGTCCATGAGCATGGGAATGTGGGAGGCATTGTGCTGGGAACACCAAGCTGTGAGCATGTTGCCTTCTGCTCAGGGATCAACGTCTGCCTTCCCCCCAGGCTCTGACCCAACCAGGCCCTCCAGAAAGGGCTGGAGCTGCAGTATCAGGTTTTCCTGGCTGCTTATGTTGTTTTAATACAGCCCTGAGTTCCTTGTAACTGGCTGGGTATTTCCCACCTCAGGCACAAAAGGGGTTGAGCAGGAGGTTGTGTGATGGGGACGGGTCGTTTCAACTCATTACTCTGTTGCAAGGGTGAAACCAAGGTTTTTAAAACAAGGTCTCCCACCCGGATGGGAGGACCTCAGTGCTGGATTTCTATTACACCGGCAGTAATGTTCTCGAGGTGCTGCTAACAAGGAAAATACAACTCGTGATGCTTTGAGAAGAGCAACATACAAATTGCTTTGGTAAAAGCAAGGGCTTCTTGAGTGACCACGGACACCTCCCTTACACTCGTGGCACCCCACTTCCCTTAGAGGGCCAGCAGTAAAGCTCCCTTGCTCTGCATCAGTGCTCCCCAGTCACGAGCATGAAAGAGGTGATATCTGTTTTCACGTTCTATTTTTGTCTTTAATTTACATTTTACTCAGAAATTACTGAGATTACAGGTTAATTAATGGTGCAGAGTAACTGGGTGATCTGGTGAGCAGAGCAGTGACAGCTACAAGCTGTGGCCGTCAGGGCCCCACTGCGACATCAATATTAGCTGGATGTTTAATAGATCAGGGAAAACGGGCCTGGTGAGTGGCAGCAGTGGGGAAAGTGTGAGTACCCGGAGACATCCAACGCCGGGAATGTGGTTTGAGCGCTGAACTGCCCGCGGCATTAGACACGCACTTACAAGCTGTGTGGTGAGCAGATGTGGGCTCCAGGGAGGGTTTAAGCTGGCGGAACGCGCGAGGGAAGGCAGGAGGAGATACACAAAACTCCCCCGGAGAGCATGAGCCGCGCTCGCGCAGCCCCGGCTGGATCTGCTCCACGGGCGTGCGGGTGTGACTCTGCTCTGGGGAGCTGGATGCTGCTCCTGTGTTTAATCCATCCTAAAGATGCCGCAGGAGGTGCCTGTAGAGGCTGGCTCTGGGTTCAGCCACAGGAGATGCCGTGATCCCACAGGCTGTGCTGGCCTTTCTGCAGCATTCCCTGAGCTCCAGAACTTCCAGGCTCTGATGAGACTTTCTGGCTGTGTGCTGGAGGAGAGCTCCCTGTGAGGACAAGGGCATTGTGGCTCGAGAGTCCTTTGCTTTTCAGCCTCTTGCAGCTGCTGATCTTTTGTCCCCTGAGCTCAACTTCCAGCAGCCTGGCACAGTGGATTCCATGGAGCAGGAGGCTGGGAGCTTTGCCAGAGGTGAGACCACAGCTTTCCTGGCTTCTTGCATCACTGGTAACTTTGCAACTTGCTTCGGGGAACATAGACAGGAAAAAATGGACACATTTGGTTTAAAAATAAGCTGCTGAATTGCAATTTCCATCAGCTCCAAGAGACTCCAGGGTGCCCAGCAGTGGCCTCTGCCCGCTGGGGTGGGGTGGGAAATCGAAACCTGGAGATTTCACAGGCAACAGAACTCGGAGCCTGAAGAGCTCTATGCAAAACACACTGCACAACTCGAGGAAAAACTTCTCCAAGTCGCCAGCCTGAATTTTCACTCCACCCTAGTCCAAAACCAGCCCCTGGCAGTTCTTTGCTGGCTGAGATTAGTCCGTGGGCGGCTTTAATCTCAAATGCTAAATCGGAGAAGGTTTCAGTCTGTGCAAGCCCGCCCGCCCGCCTGCGCTGGGAGTTCTGATTCTCTTTTTCCGTTACTTTTTTCCCTATTGCTACAACAATTAATTAAGAATGGTTCTGCTGAACCCTGTTGATTCATTTGGCACTTGGAAGCTTAATGAGGTGTGAACCTGCAGACTGCGGCATCGGTGTAGCTGACATGGTAATTTATATCAATTGCCGTGATTAGTCCAGGTCCTCAATCACCGCGTTGTTTCTCCGAGCAATCTGTCACAGCCTGGGCGGGGGGACCTCAGGGCTGGATTTCTGTTACACTGGCAGTAATGTTCTCGAGGTGCTGCTAACAAGGAAAATACAACTCATGTGATGCTTTGAGAATAGCAACATACAAATTGCTCCGGTAATAACATGTACTTTTCACTCCCGAGATGACTGAGACCCGGCCCTCGTACCCGCCCGCTGCCTGGTTTGTGTTTGCAGTCAGAGCAGCTGCGGGGCTGGGGGAGGTACCTGCCCGAGGTGGGAGCAGCGTTTTGGGAGGGTGTTCTTTCGAGGCCAGAAGGTCTCGTTGCTTCAGCCTGTCGGGCTGTGAAAATCACTCTGAGGGTTGTCGTGCTCACTGTGCCGTGACGAAATTATTCATCGGTAACTATTAGTTCTGCAAATTCAGCCCGTGGCCGTTGGAGCCACCTTAGATCCCTTTGCCCCTAGCAGAGGTGTTGAGCAGAGCACAGCAAGGCTTGTGTGACCTCTCTGCAACCACACACCCCCTAGTAATGTCTTTACTGATACCACTGCATCGTATTAACTTCCATATTCTAACAAAAAAAACCCAAACACCCAGAATCGCAGAATGGTTTGGTTTGGAAGGGATCTTAAAGTTCATCCAGTACCCCTGCCCTGGGTAGGGATATCTTCCACTAGACCAGGTTGCTCTGAGCCCTGTCCAGCCTGGCTTTGAACACTTCCAGGGATGGGGCAGCCACGGCTTCTCTGGGCAACCTGTGCCAGGGCCTCCTCACCCTCACAGGGAAGAATTTCTTTCTAATATCCCACCTAGATCTGCCCTTCTTCAGCTTAAGGCCATTCCCCCTCATCCTATCACTACATGCCCTTGTAAAAGGCCCCTCTCCAGCCTTCTTGTAAGCCCCTACAATCATATAAATGTAACTCTTCGGAGTTTTGGAAATAATCTGATGGTAAGACAAGAACGAGAAGGACACACAGCCTTTTGGCAGCCTGGGCTCAGCAAAGCCGACCACAATGAAAATGTAAATCAGCTACATTTCTGCTCCTCAAAAATACTTGGTTTATGGACTGAAGGTCCATTTGCTGTCGCTGCATCATCTCCAGGTCTCCTTGTACACACCTGCCTTGTTTGTGCCCTCTGTTTTGTGAGGGTGGCACTTTGAGGGCCACCAGTGAGCCCATTGCCACATCCTGGCTTGGAGCAAGGGCTGGGTTGGGCAGCAAGACCTTCAGTGGGAGCTGCTGGCAGCAGAGGAGGGTGGGATCCCAGCGGGATGCGGGGGCAGTGCCCTCTCGGTGCCTGGCAGGGGCAGTAAATCAGCCCTGGTGATGGGGAGTGGTTTAAATCAGCCTAATTGAGTTTGTGTGGTTTGAATGGAGCTGGTGCTACTTTTGTTTAGTTTTTTTGGCCTGACTAATGGAAAAACAAACAAACCACCCCCCCTCACAACTGAAACCAGGAATGTAAGAAACTGAGCTACACCAAAATAAACCCGCCTTAAAGCATTCCCTTAAACTGGGTCTCTAAACAGGCAAGATGGATACATGAATAAATCTAAAAAGCAGTAAAATTAAGGTAAAGATCTTCTTAATGTTCAGAGAACCAGCAGGAAATCTTAAAGTGTTTTTTTCTGGAAAAGAAAATCTGTCATGAATTCTGCATATTCAATGTTAATGCTCTTAAACTGAGGCACGGACTCATCATTTCTGTACCAGGAGTCTTCTGTACCACTGCAGTTGTGTAAACTAATTTTAACACCCTTTCTATTTTCAGCACAGAGTCCTTAGAGTAAGTGAGTGTTTGACCTGTAACCACTGAGAGTAGTGTTCACTTTGGGGCCTATGTGTAGAGAAATATAATTTATTTTAATGATATTTAAGCTAATGAGCTTGGCTAATAGATATTTTTGAAGCCCTTTATAGGGGTTCAGTCATGGGACAACACGCCACTGGGCACAAATGCTCATTTACTCTGCAAAATGTCAGAGAATGGCCCATCTATTAGTAAAGTGCATTCTATTTGATTTTTAAGAATATATTTCCATAAATTACTGGCCCTAGAAATAAAATAAATCAGCCAGCTATTCAGTGAAATCTTAAATGTTAATTGAGAGTCACGGGAGTGACTCGAGCCAAAGGAGAGAAGGGCACAGGGGGATGAGCTGGGTGCTGGCTCAGGGGCTGTGTCACCCCATGGGGTGCTTTACCAACAGCTTTCCCATGGATATGTTCATCCCAGGTCTGTATTAACTTCTGCTGATGGGGACCCTGGCAAGAAACCTCTTCCCGTGGCTGGGCAATTGTGCTGCCACCAATGAGCAGGTTGGGTTTAGCTGGGTGGGATGGGGCTGCTCTCCAGAGCAGCTTGGACGGCCTGGAAGTGAAAAGTGAGCCCTGGGGGAGGAGGAGGATTGAGAAACAGTCTCAGGACCAGAAGGGTGATAGTCAAATGAGTCACTGCATCTCCACCCTGCGTATCTGGGTGCAGGCACTTGAAGTACACCATGTGTAGGCTGGTGTCTGTAAACTCAGCTGTCTTCCCTATAGACCTGGTTGAATGTTGTGTATCATCATTGATCCTTGCATGTTCCTTTCTACATACTTATTCTGCTCAATGCCAGCTAACCAAGGTTTCCCTTTGAGGGAAGATGGTTTCTACCACTGGCAGATCTGTGGCCAGCTTGAGCTGCTCACGTTTTCAGCATCCCCAGAACTTTCCAGGCCTGGGGAGGGAAAACTGTGCCTGTGAAGCCATTGCATCAGGGAACATGGGAAGGGAACAGACCTTGCAAGGTCCATTTTCCTGCCCTCAGGCAGGTTAACCTGTGTCAAAATCATTCCCAGCAGCTGTTTATTTAACCCATCCTTGAACTCTGCCAACACTGGAGACCCCACGGTGTCTCACTGACAGTTTTGGTTACAGCCTGTGGCATGGATATGTTGTTATACAAGTGCTTCATAACAAGGACAGTGGGTTTCTCTTCCTCTCCTTTTTAGCAGGGAGGGGACAAGGGCAGCAATTAAATCTGTGCAGGTGCTGTCTGTGGGCAAACCCTGAGGCTGCTCAGCACCAGAGCAGGACCCTGGATCTGAACCCTCCTATCTCCCTTCCTCTTCCTTCTGTCAGGTGAAATGATTTGGATTTGTGCTCTGCATTCTTCTCCCAGGTCTCATTCCAGGGAAGGAGCAATTGGCACCTGGATGCACCATCCCGCTGGACAAGCAGCTCCACAGGTAGAGCTGTGGCATCTCCACGTGCCAGCAGCCCGGGTCTGTGCTGAGCAGATGAAAGATTAGAGTGATCAATTTGGTGAGAAGGGAGATTTTTCTCCATCTGTCCACCCTCAAGGCTCTATTTCCTCATAAACCATTCCCCGAGACATCAGGAAAATTGAAGCTGTTCAGAAATGGAAAAGATAGTTAACCCAAAATGAATGAATCTCTTGCACACTGGCTGGCTCTCCCGAACGGGAGGGAGCAGCCAGCTGAGCCGCCGGCCCTGCTGCAGCAGGCTGGGTTTTGAGAAGAGGAAGGTGCCCCACAGCCCCTTGTTTTCTGCCAGCACCTCCTCTCTGTGCCGCTCAGCCAAGTGCAACCAAACCCTCCCCTCCACTGCTCAAAGATGCCTCTGCCCCAAACCAGGCAAGATGTGGGGCTGGGATGGACCCCCCCGAACTCAGCTGCTGTTGTGTACCCTGGCTGTGCTGGGAGTGCTCATTAGCAAAGCCTGGGGCTCACAGGCTGCTCCTGGCCGGCCTCGGCCACTGCGATTTCCTCATTTGGAATACGGGCTCCCAGGCCCCCAGGCGCTCTGTCCATTTAGTAATCCAGGGTGTAATGTGGCTTGATTTGTTTTTATTTTAAGGGAACAGCAAAAGAAAAAGAAGAAAACACATTTTACAGGGTATATGTTTGTGAAGTTTCAGTGTCCTGTGCTTCCAATCCTCCCGGCTTCATTAGCACTCGGTGTGAATTGTTGGAAGCAGGAGGGTCACCTCTGGAGGACTGGGGCAGGTTTCCTGGTGGGACCTCAGGGAACCTGCCTCTGTTTCCTTCTTGGGACTGCATGAATAGAAGAGATGTAATCCTTGTCCTTATCAAAGTGTGCCTCCCTCCCCATCCTGGTTCTTGCAAGGAATTTAACTGCCTCTTTCTCCTCCATCACTTTCCAAGGACTTTTTTTTCTTACTGCTAGGATAAAGAACATTTCTTAAAACCCCACATAGGCTTCTTGCCAGCCTGAGGTCTTGCCATTCCCTGGGCAGGCCAGAAGAAAAGAGGTGAGCCATTGGGTTTGGAAAGAGCCTGCAAGGAAAGTGCTCTGGATGGATTTGCAATTGAACTTGCTGAAGCAAAAATCTGAGGGTTTTCTCTGGGTGCACGGGGCTGGCTTTCCTGAGGGCCAGACACTGCCAGGGAGCAGGAGCTGGAGGATGCAGTTGCTCCTTGGAGAAGTTGGGAGCTGCAGGGCAGACCTCAGCCTTCCTCCTAGCCCTGCTCAGCCTACGGATGCTCCAAAGCCGTGAGGAAACGAAGGCACCACATGATTTTATTTTTGCCTCAAGCCAAGTCTCTGCCAGGAAAACTTCTCCCACGCATCCTGATCGGAGCCTGCGTGGGCAGCCCCCAGCAGCTGGTGCTGTCTCCCACCAAAGCCCACTGGCAGCGAGTGTGGCGGGCAGGCCAGAGCTGCATCCCGAAATAACTGGGGTCCTCATGAGATGGAGACCAGGGACCTCAGTCTGGGGGAATGAAACCCACTTGTCCTACACAGACACCCCAGGCACGAGCCGTGAGTGGTGCCAGGGGATGATGGTGCCAGGGAGAACCTTTGGGAGCCCCTTGTTGTCACCTCAGTCTGCTGATGGTGCAGGTGAGAGCTCAGCTCTTCCCACGGACACGATGTCCCTGCTATCCCTGTCCCCATCTCCCTGCCATCCCTGTGTCCCTGCCATCCCTGTGTCCCTACCATCCTGTCCCCCTGCCAGCCCCGACCAGCAGCCCCCTCTGGGCTTTCAGATGCTTCTACAATGCAAGTAAGGGTCGGGAGCAGCACGCTATTGTAAGCATGAATGCAGAACCAGTCCTTTTCCTACCAGCTGTCAAAAAGTATTATTTAATCTCAAACAGCTCTCAGTAGCTTTTTTTAGTTGTTGTTGCTGTTGTTTCCTCTAGTTTGTTTTAAGAAGGTTGTTGAGTGTGAGAAAGCAGGAAGCAGTGTCAATAACACAGTGGGTTTTTTCTTTTCACAGACACCCTTTGAACTCCCTTTACTCTGCCTCCCCTCCAGTTACATTTACACACCCTATAAATAACCTTCCAGGGCTTTGAAATGCTTTTATTAAAGCTAAGAGTGATTTTTTTTTTTTTTTTTTCTGAATCCAGTGTTATTTGCTGCATTATCTGTAGACAACCTTCAGCATAATTACTATAAATGGCTTTAGGTTTTAACCCCTCCCTGTGTGTGCTGAATGAGAAGGAAAACCAGGCAGAAAAGTGGCAGAAGCTCGTGAAGGAGATGATGGATGTGCTGGCCCCAGGTCTCCGGGGTGTGTGGGATGGGGGGAAGTGGGGCTGAGCCTGACCCAAGGCCTTCAGTGGCCATTGTCATCCTTGGGGACAGCTGCCCTGGGCACTTCCAAGGTCCTGTGTGAGCAGGACTGAATCCCCCAGTCCCTGCACATGACTGGTCTGCTGAGAGGCACTGGCAGGAGTATTGGGGGAGGGGACCTGGGCCAACATCCTCATGTTTGGGATCAGTTCAGCACAGTCCGGCTCTCTGGGATGGATATTTCTGTTGCTTAGTTGTTACTTTGGGCTTTACCTTAATAACTCCACAGGCAGTCCCAATTTACACTGATTTAAGCCAGAAAATGATGGTCTTTCATAATCCTTTGCTGCCCACAGTACTCTGTGTCCTTGTCTTCCCATGCCAGATCTTGCAATAAGGCTTTGAGATGCCTCTGCTCCAGGTTTCCTTCCTTCCTCTCACTGTCTGTCCTTCCTGGTGCAGCAAATTGGTGGCAGAACCACCCCTACAGCTTTGACTGACCTGCATTTTGCTCTTCTCCCAGTTGTTTTTTTTTTTTCTATTAGTCATCACTGAGGCTGTGGCTTAAAGAGCTGCTTGATACAAGTTTTGCTGTGTCTCCTGGAGCCAAGTCCCTGGAAAACCACCCAGGGTCGTTAGAGTAGCACTCAGTGACAGCAGATGAGGGTTTCTGGAAACTTAATGAGGTGTGAGATAAGACCACTCCTCCCAGCCTTGCAGCCCGCAGGAGTATTTATCTCTGCCTCTTGTTATCCCACTGAATGATGAAAATCTCGCTCACCATCATCAGTTTTCTGTCCCACCAGGTTGATGCAGGGAACCCCCTCAGCTCACCTGGGCAAGGGATGGAGCTGGGAATGGCTCTGCTCTGAGCAATGTCCCTTACAGCCACCTGCCACAAGGGTTGGAACTGGATGGTCTTTGAGGTCCCTTCCAACCCAAATCCTTCTCCTATGATTCTAGGAATTTGAAAGTCAGAAAATGACAAAACCAACTCACATTATTTTGAATTAATTGAAGTATTTCAGTTTGTGTGAGCCTTTTTTTTTGCTTGCTATGTTAATATCTACAGATATACAGTTAAAACAACAGCTCCTTAATATGATTTAACTAGAAAGTTAAGAAGTCTTTATCATCATTTTAAATAGAATAAAATATTGTAATTGTGCCAGTAGTGGATTAAAGTTTCTTTAATGCATTTACATCTGTTCCTTTGCAATGGGTTTCACTGTTTTGAGGTGGACACTTTTGGTATGGGGAATGAAAACCACAAAAAAAAAAAAAACTCGGGAAAATGTTATCATTGCCTCAGAATAAACCCAATGGTCATGAAATATTTATTAACACGTTGTTGGTATTACTGGGACGGTGAATTTTGGAGGAACTGAAGGAAGGAGGAATCTTCCTGACCAGTGTGCTGGAAGCCTGGCAGGTCATTTTCTATTCTGGATGTAGCTTTTGCAGGCGATGAAGGGCATTAGCTAAATAAGAGATGATTTAGTGGTGATGGCACTGTTGGTCCGCGGATCCCACAGCTGCTAAATTTCAATATAAACTCCATAACTCTGGATGCAGAAAGAACTGAACACGCACAAGAGACTGTTTCTGAATATATTTTTTCCCCTCTCTCCAATAAAAGGCACAAATAATAGCGTATTTTTCAAAGTGCAAAGCACTTTACATTGCAAATAGTTACATTAAATTTACATTTCACGGGTGAGTGGCCATAGCCGCCGCTTGCCACATCCTTGCTGGTGACACTCCAGCAGTTGTACATGATCTAGTGCCCACTGGCCTGTGCGTGCCTGGATTGTCCAGGACTAGAGGGGGCTGAGGGCAGAGTGCTCTTGAGCTCCACAAGTACCTCCCACAACCTTGTCTTCAAAGTCAGAAGGTGAAGGAGTGGAAGTGCGGCAAAGCAGGTGCTGGGAGAAGGCCTTGTGCAGTGACATAGTGATTTCTGGGCAAAGCCAAGGGGAAATCCATCCTTCCAGTACTGGAAGGACATGGTTTCTGTGCCCCCGAGGTGGAGGGGAGCAAGACACCTCCCTTTTTTACATTAACAGCCAAGCCACACTTCTGCTCCACAGCATCCAGCCCGTGGATCTGCAGTGCTTCCCTGGAAAGGTCAATACACTCACTGTCCCCATTTTCTCCAGTGATCAATGCAGTGCAAACACTCTGCTGACAGATGCTCCAGCCACGGAAAATTCATTTTCTGATGGTTCTCTTTGGGAGGTGCAGAGTGGCTGCCCTTACCCCATAACGGCTGCACCCTCCTGCCATGGGCCACCTTTCTGGTTTGTGTTGGTAGAGATGATTTTTTTTCATAGAATCACAGAGTCATTTAGGTTGGAAAGCCCCTCTAAGATCATCAAGTCCAACTGTTAACCCATCACTGCCAAGCCCACCACTAAACTGTGTCCCTGAGTGCCACATCCACAGGTCTTTTAAATCCCTCCAGGGACAATGACTTCCCTGGGCAGCTTGTTCCAGGGCTTGACAACCCCTTCAGTAAAGAAAATTTTTCTAATATCCAATCTCAGAAAATTTCCTATATAACATCCAGTCTAAGATTGATTTTCATGCCCTCCTTTGAGGAGCTCCCTGTCGGAGCCACCCTGGCAGTTACAGGCTCCCTGATTTTCCTGCTTGATCAGAAACTGTTGCCTTCCCCTCCTTGCTCCTGCAGATGATTGCTGCTGTGCCTGAGGCCACCAACCAAAATCTGGGGCTGGAAGGATTGTAGGAATAAAACCCCCTGGCCACCAGCACATAATGTCAGGCAGGAGCCCAGCACTCCTTCACTGCCATAAGAAAATGAGGGCATTTTTTTTCCCTTTCTCTGCTTATCTGCAACAGCCTCGATGACTTTTCTGATCATTCCCTACCCTGACCTTTTCATTTTTCATTGTTTCATTTTAGTCTCAAGGTTCATTGTTTGTCATTTATCTGTGTTGGCCTTGGCACCTGCGAGCCCGGGGTCTGCACCTGAGTCACTCCCTACCTGCGGGAATTATTCCTCTGTAGTTGCTGTGCTGGCATTTACCATCCTGGCAGCCTCGAGATCCTGCCTGGTATGTGAGGCCAGGCTGAGTCACAGCTGGGTTTGCATCCGTGGAAAATAAGTGGAGACCTGAGAAGGCACAGGGAGTCTGGTCCCATCTCTGGACAGGGCAGGGGGGCAGGGGTGTTGGTGTGGGAAGTCCCAGTGGGGATGTGTCCATTCCTCAGCCTGACCCAGGCACGAACAAACATTTCTTCCCCACTGGGATTTATTTTACCACGTTCTTTGTCCAGCAGTGCCCACACTCACAGATTACAAACCCATGTGGGTTTGCCAGCCTGCGCGGCAGCCATGACTCTGCTGATGTGCAGCCGTAGCTGCCCGTTGGGATTTGCTGGTTTGGATTTGTTCACAGGCTCCTGGGAGAGCTCTCCTGTTTTATGGCTCTTTTCCCTGCACACTGTGCTCCTGTTCCCCGCGAGCAGCGATGCAGCAGCCCCGTGCCACGCACCGTGCCACCGCGCTGTGCCACATCGGGGGCCAGCTCCCGCTCAGAGCACCATCATTTCCAGAATTTCCTCTATGAAAAAATCTCAAGCAGTTCCTTAATAAACTAGTTCAGCGTATAAAGTATTTAACTGTTGTGTAATTTCCTGGCAAGCCAGCGGGTCCCCTAATAAATGCAGGAGCGTCGTGCTGGCTCCCGGCCAGCGCTCAGGCGTCCCTGGCCAGTTGCCCTGTGCCAGCTCGTAAAAACCTCCCGCCCCGGCTCCTCTTCCCATCCTGCTCCCCCCTTGTGGAGGCACAGCCAGGTAGGGGGGGTCCCTGGGAGCCCCCCAAGTCCAACTTGAGGCTCATTGCCCCGTTGTCTGCAGGGAGGAGGCTGGACAGTGTCACCAGCCCCCACGGCCCCGCCACCGCTTGTGTGACAGAACCAGTTTTTCTCCTCTGTTTGCACACACGGAGCCCTTTCCCCAGGGGTCGGATGGTTTCTGGCGCCTGCAGCAAAGCCACAGGAAATATCACCGACTTCAGGGGTTTCTATGGGTTTTAGCAGTTTCTCACCTTTCCAAGCAGGGGTAAAAGCGTGGAGAAATGATTCATCCCATCCCTGAAAACCAAACCAAAACCCACCAGGGAGCCAGCTGAGCCTCCGGCAGCGAGTCAAACCTCCCCCTGCTCTAACCCAAGGTCACGGCTGTGGGGCCTGACTCAGATTCCTCAACCTTTGGGGTCTGATCCCAGGGGCCTGACGGCTCACCACATCAGCACATCCCTTCTTTCTGGCTATTAATTCCCTGCAATAACCCCCCAGCTGGTGCCTTCCTTACAAATCTCCCTTAAGGCACAGTGCCTGGCGGATGCTGGCGGGTGCCAGTGGGTCTGCTGGGGTGCTGACAGATCTGTTGGGGTGCTGGTGCATCTGCTGGGGTGCTGGCAGGTCTGCTGGGGTGCTGACAGATCTGTTGGGGTGCTGGTGCATCTGCTGGGGTGCTGGCAGGTCTGCTGGGGTGCTGACAGATCTGTTGGGGTGCT
>NW_016690350.1:802906-852149 GCF_001604755.1 Lepidothrix coronata | reverse complement strand
CTGGTGGGACTGGGCAGACTGGGCAGACTGGGTTGCCTGTGGCAGATCCAGAGGGCAAAACCTGACCTGGGCTGCCTGCACAGGGTGGGGGATGTTTTTGGAAGGGCCTTCGTCTGCCTGGCATCAGTTAGGATTGTCCTAGATGATCTCTAAGGTCCCTTGAAACCCAAACCATTTAATGATGGTTTGATTCTACATTTCACATTCTTATCCTTCAGACCCTCTGCATCCCTACACCACCATCCATTTGCATGTGAGCAAAGATTAATTTGCCAAAGCCATGTGTGGGCATCCTGTGTTCAACTGCATTAAAACAAAGAGTGAAGGAGCTCTGGGGGCCAGGCCCAGTGCAAAGCCTGCTGAGGCTGATGAGTTTTCCTGATAACTTAGAGGACTTTGGACCCTGCCCTTTAGCACATGCAGCTGAGTGCTATTGGAAGTGATTCCTGCCCCGTGTGTAAGAGAGGGAGCTGTTGGGAAGCCTCTTGCATTTTCCCATCCACAGTATTTTTTTGTATCAACATTTATGTTTTGGGCAGGGCAGTAAAAGCACATCCAATACCTTTATCCATATTTCTGAAGGATGTTTGCTTATAGGCTCTTTCACAGTGTTTGGGAAGATGTGCTGGCCTGAATCCGCTCCAGGATGCAGCTGTGCTGGAGTGGTTTGGATTTGTTTGGGTCATTTGTGCCAAGCCAGAGAAGCATCAAGACTATCATGCTCCATCCACACACTGAATGCTCCTTGGAAGGATTTCCTTCCCCTGTGTGCTGGTTTAAGAGTTAACCAGCAGGGGAAATGAACCCAACTCAAAGGAGAGATTATAAATCAGAATAACAATTTATTAAAATAATACAGTAGGTACAATCATACAAACAAACAATTGGTCTTAACCCACAAAACCCAAATGTATAACCCAGTACCCTGGGGCATGAACAAAGTGGTGTTCCTTGGGCCCCTCTTGAGTCCAAAGTAAAGGGAGAGGGGAAAAACCTGCTGATGGGAGAGCTGTTGCAGTCTGGTCAGAAGTGGTGATTGCAGTCCAGCTGAGGTTGAGAGTGATGAGATGCAGTCTTCCTTCTGGATCCCACGAGAGGTTAAAAATGTTCCAAGACCCCAGGATTATATATCCTCCAGTTCAGGCAGGAATGCTCAGTACTTCCCTCAGGGCGGGGAGTTCCACAAAGGGTGTGAGGACAAGAGCATCCTCCTATCTCACAGGCCTCTTAACACCTAGTTTATAGCCTGAGGAGTCAGGCTCTATGGGCAGAGGGTGTGAATAGTCTATTGACAACAGTTTCTGGGAAATGGCATGGAAGGCTATAGAATACACAGTTTTGGGTTACACCCATACCATGATGAACTGGTCTCAGTTGTCCTAACTAGGACACCCTGGGATTTCTGTCAATGAAAATTGGCTTAGCAGGGGGTGGCACTTTTGAATTTGGCAATTCCTATGCTAAGTGCTCAAGAAGGTAAAATCTTCTGGCAGACCTTTCCCTAGAAATGCTCCCAGGCCCCCAGCTTGAACTTATTTCTCATCTGCCAGGTGCTAATGGTCACATTTCAGTCCTGTCCACATTAGTGGGACTTACAGCAGCCTCTCCAGGAGAGCCCCTGCACCTACGTTCTCCCCACGGAAAGACCTGAGCACGTGCTCAGTGCTCTGCTGAATCACAGTTTCAGAGCACAAGTTGTGGCTGTGATACAATTTAGGATTTTATTCACTATTTTATTCCAGCCCTATACGTACCTCGCTGCCCAGTGTGTTTTTTTCTCTTTCCAGGCCAATTGCAGACCAGTTTCTTTGCCTTGCTTGTCCTGCAACCATTTGCTACAACAGCTTCTGTTGTTGAAGGTTTTGCTTGGACACACCATCTTACCAAGAAATCAATTGTGTTGTCTTTGAAATCACACAGGTATCCACATTTCCTTATTTTTGGTTAAGTGGCCATCACCTCCTAATTATAGTTTCTCTTTTTTTTAACTACTGTACTCAATTTACAGCCTAATTACCCTTACCTTGTTTGTTTAATGGAGCTTATATAATGATTCCTGTGATCTTCATGAGATGTTACACTGGGATTTCATTTTTCACTTTATAAACTGTGATTTTATATTAATGTTTTTAACCTCAGGTTTCTAATCATAAAGTCATAAGGAGTTTAATTGATTTGAAACTAGCCATGCCCTGAAGTGTGTACATGTCAGATTGATTCAAATTGATCCAACGTGTTTAAATAAAACTCGTGCCAAAAGCACGTCGCACCTTATGCTACCAGATATTTGCCCAAAGCCCTCTGGTAACTTAATTATGCTGCCATCTCAGTATAATAAATTATTGACTAGTACATGTTTTTATGTGTGTTTGTTGTGGTTTGAGGAGCCAGAGAATCCCCCCAGTCCTGCAAGGCAGTGCAGGCACATCGTGTTGGAGGAAACTGGTGAAAATCCATTCAGTGCTGGTACTGGAGGCTCCAGTCCCTGCTCACTGCAGCTCTTAGCAAGTGGCTTGGTCACATCCTTGTGTCTTCTCAAAGTTTGGGTCAGATTTGGTGTTCTAAAAAGCTCCTTTTGCCATTTAAAGAAAGGAATGGGAGGTCAGAGAGAGAATACAGCATGTGGACCCAAGGTGAAGCTGACACAGGAGCAACACCTGATTTCAAACTGAACAGTCAGCCTGGAAATCCTCAACAGCTGATCTGCTGGGTCTGCTTTGCACATGGGCCTGCACAGTTTGTTTAGATCTGCCAGACCCAAATGTGACCAGATTGCAAACATTCAGCTGTATCGTGACAGAGACACACAGAGGGTCTGCTAAGGCTGCAGCCCCCCAGGCAACCCTGCAAACTCTGCCTCCCACAAGATGCTGAGCTTGGTGTCTCTGGCTGAGGGATGCAGCAGCTATTCCTGCTGTTGAAAACATCCAGAAAATATCGAAAATCATTGTTTCATGGCAAAAACCCTGCAGCCAATGGGAAATGCCTTTTGGAAAGTAAGATTTGATCCAAGCAACCCACTATGCAATATCAGTGAAATCAAATGCTGCTTCTTTACCTGAACCTGCCTGAGCAGTGCTTGGGTCATATGACCATCACCAGGGTGCCTCTCCAGGGCCCTGTCCCTCCCCTGGAGTCATCTGCATGCCTAAAAGAGCCCGATGGGCCAATTGACATGAGTACAGATTTGCGAGGTAAAATGAAGACAGTTCAATCTAGAAAGATGGCAACAGATTTTTGTCTTTAATTTGGAACCTCAGTATTACTATTGGATTTTTATTTATTCTGTAGTTGAGTTAGATTTTAATAAAATAGTTATGTGTGCTAGTACAGACAGATGAGAAGAGACAAAACTGCTGAATGGGCTAAAACATAGCAAAGTTGATTACAGTGACCTGTACAGTCAGAAGCAATGTCAGTTTTGTTTTTAACCATCTTGGATTATTTTATTATAAATTTATGCCAAAAACCATTGGCTGAGCTGTGATATGTGTCAATGCAGAAATGCATAAATAAATAAAAAAAAAACAGGTGGATGTTGAGCTCCAGTAAATATTTCCTGGCACAGCCTTCCCCTCTCAGCTGTATCTCCTTTACAGTCTCAGGGGTGAGAGGTTGTGCCTGCAGATCTCCCTGTGCCTGGGGTGAAGAGCCTGAGCGGGGTGAGGTGAATCCCAGAAAAAGCAACCTTGGAATCATGGGGCTTCTCTGGTTTGCCTGAGACAGCAGAGAAGAGGTGCAGTAAAATGCAAAAATGCTCTTATCAGTTAAGCACTTGCTTTCCAAGTTTGGGGAGGGGGGTAGATTTCCTGTGAGCTTAAGGTTTGGTTTCGAGTGCTCTTTTCTATGTAGATGACACCAAGTAACTAAGAGATCTCTCTTCCACAGAGACAGGACTTGTGGATTCAAAACCACCAGAAACTCAGAGCTCAGAAAACCCATGTTTGTTTGCTTTTATTTAAATTTTCATGCCCTTGAGAGGACAGGGGTAAGGGGGCTTTGTTCACACAGCAAGTGTGCTGAAGTGTGACCACCTCTTTTAGCTGCACAAGCCCTGTGTGCCACCCTGGCCAGCAACAGGCACAGCCAGAGCCTTCTCAGCTGGAATTTTACTCTGAACCCCATGAGACCAAATCGGTGAATGTAGTTATCATTTTAAACAAATCCCATCTGTTTTCCATAGGCAAATCCTGACAGATGATCGATGGGGGGTCTGAACCAGCATCCTCTGTCCCAGGATGAACCTTTGCAGTTGATTTCCATGGGTTGCAGTCAGATCAGGGCGCAGAGCGGGCACTTTGCTGCTATTTTAGGAAGTGCTTTGAGATCCTCAGGTGTTCAGAACCCTGAGTGTGACTGTGCCACATGGAGCAGCCAGACATTGCTCTGTGCTGTGCCAGGATGGACAGAAGGACATCACTGTTACCAAACAGCCCTGGCCTTGTCCAAGCAGTTTGTTTCTGTGCAGGAATTTGCCCCAGTGCCACACACCCAGAAAGAAATCACAGGTGAATATATTTTGTTTAGTTGTTCATGTTTTGTGAACACATAGAATCATGGAATGGTTTGGGTTGGGAGAGACCTTAAGGACCATCCAGTTCCAACTCCCCTGCCATGGGCAGGGACACCTTCCACTGGACCTGGTTGCTCAAAGCCCTGTCCAGCCTGGCCTTGAACACTTCCATGTGGAGAGCTGGAGGACACCACTCCATTCTGCTGAAGGCATTTAAGACAATTGTAAGAACAGATGCAAGACTGCTGTGGATTTTACTTTTTGCATTGCGCTGGATTTTGTCCTGATTGGGAACGTTGCTGTTAAAAGTGTCTGCAACTTTTTTATCACAGACCCACAAAAATCCTGCCTTAGACTGTCATTTCTCCACGGGCCAAGCAGAGATGTTGTACATTGAAAATTCCCTGTGGAGCACTTGTGCTTGTGCTACCCATGTCGGGGTAGCCCTCTGTGTTCAGTGTGTAAATCACACACATCTCTGCACTGACTCGCTAGTAAAATACTGGAGCTCTAGAAATAATGTGCATTGCTCTCATGAGAATATTTTTTATCAATTGGCCCATAAAATTCACCCAGGAATTATGTGAGTACCAATATATCTCTACCACCCTCCCACTGACGAGACCATCTATTTGGGTATAGATGAAATTGAGTTTTAATTTGTTCTCTTTCGCAGGCGCAGTTTTATTTTCCGGGTGTAAATATGGTGCTTACACAAAGCAATGAGCCTTCAGGGATGCTGGTGATATGCACCACTACTTTTCATGGCTTGGTGACATCGGGCCATGGCAGACACTGCAGCCCTCACCCGGCGTGTCTCTGGCCAGCCAGCTGTGTTTGCATCCTCCTGAACACCACGTGCCTCATACCCATTGCTGGATCAGTTGGAAGGGACAGATTTCCCTGGGTGGCCGTGGCAGCCCTAAATCCCCTCAGCACCGTGTGCTGCCCAAGCTCTGGAATTACAAGTGCTGCAGGCAGTGGCTGTCTCTCTCTTTACACACAGCCCGAGATTTGCACCAGGTTCTGGCACAGAGGACTTCTCTGTGCTGCCTTCACAGCCCTGACGGTCCCCAAGTGCTGGTGGTGAAGTTGTCCATGCAAGGCCTGGGCTGCAGTGACAGCCTGGACAGTCACCAATGTGCCACATCCACACCCACCGTAGCCCCAATCCTGCTGGCAGCACCAGTGGGCTTTGGGCCGGAGCAAACCCTCTTTGCAGAGCCGAATCATGGAATCATGGAATTATTTAGGTTGGAAAAGCCTTCTAAGATGATTGAGTCCAACCATGATCCCAGCACCACCGTGTTGACCGCTAAACCATGTCCCCAAGAGCCACATCTGTACGCCTTTTGAACACTTCCAGGGATCGTGACTCCACCACTTCCCTGGGCAGCCTGTGCCAGTGCCTGACCACCCTTTAAGTGAAAAAATTTTCCCTGTTATCCAACCTAAACCTTCCCATTACAGTCATTTGGCCTGTGTGGTTTTCTGCATCCCACAGAGAGCCTGGGGCTGTCGGAGGTCTTGGGGTGAAAATGCGTGTGGTGGAGCCAGATGTTTCCATGGGGTTTGTATCCAGGGGTGTAGTGCAGCAGCAGCAGGTACTGGGGGAGCTGATGGGCATGGGATACATGGGACCTGATGGGCAGCTGGGCTGAAGGCAAAAAGGGACAGTGACACCCATGAAGCTGCAGAAGAAGGGGCATTGCCCTGCTGGCACCTGGCCCCCAGCTGCCCCTCAGACTCCAGCCCTGGGATCCAGCCTATAAACCAACCGATCCAAACACTGTTTTTCCCGGTGCCCCGCTGGGCGTGTTTTGAAGCCTCGGTCTCCGTCGCTCTGTAGAACGGGACATTTACGGCTGCACTGGAAACTGAGCCCTCCCTGCTTTCCCACACCGCGGGGAGAGCTCCCGGGCGATGCAGACAGAGCCGGCCACGCTGCCTCGCCCCGGCTGCGGCAGCTAAATGGTGTGACGGCTGGAAGGGGCCAGGCAGGGGTGAGGCGTAATGGCAGCGCGAGGACAGGATGATTTATCCCAAGTCACCGCCGGGCAGGGGGATATCTTTATCTCCGCCGAGCCCCACAGCTGGCTGATAGAGCACAGCCCGCTCTCCCTTGATAAGCGTGTGGGCAGCATGTATAATTCTTGCAGAGCCTTCCTGCTAACCTAAACAGAGATTCTGCAAACTTTATGTGCTCGGAAGATAAAAGGCAATGAGACTCCATACATTTCCTGGCTGAGCCCCTTTACCAACCTTTCAATTGCTTCCAAAATGCCCTCTCGTAACCTCTCCATTAGAAATAGATTGGCGGTCTTAATTCTCCTCTTATCACAGACAGCGCCCAGGGGAAAGAGTCATGTCCTTCCCCTCCTGCTCTCCGGGAGAGATTTGCTTCCCGATCAGGCTGTAACCCGGAGCAGGTCCTGTGCTGCAGGCTGTGCTGTGCAGATGGGGAGGCGGCAGGGATTTGTGGCAGTTCATATATCTGCACTGATGGAGAAGAATTAAAGGAACGGGAGTGCACTGAAAGCAGACGATTGTGTTCCTGAGGTTGGGCTATTACATTTTATTTATCATTTGAAAGTACTGTGTCTGCTGCCCTTTGAAACCTGCTGAAATCTAGCCCTGCTGGTGCTGTCCTGGATTCTCAGAAAAGAACAATTTCTGTTCTTCATTAAACAAAGATGCTACCAGCTCCATCAGCTCCAGGTTTTGTGATTCCAAGTAGCTCAAAGCTATTTTACGCTTCCTGATTTTTTTAAACCATGGCTGGTGCCCACCTTTTGTTGCTCCTGGCTCCCTGGTCAAGCCAGGGAACAGAATCACATTGCTTTAGCCTGCTCTGGTGCCAGCTCAGAAATCCAGGGTCGGTTCCCAGTTCTGAAGAGAGATCCTGTTTCTAGCACTAAATTCTGTAATTCCTGTTCTGTTTCTGTAGGCAAATAAGCCAAGGTGAGGTAAATAAGCTAGTACGTATTCTTCATGTCCTGTTGTCTTTCTGGATCAGATCCCATCCCCGGGGAGCTCCCTGTCTGCTCTCCAAGGTGCTCCAAGGTGCTCCAAGTACCCCACTCCACACTGGGGCCACCTGGCCGTACCTATTGCTGGTGTAGGCTGGGACATGTTTCCTACAAATCCAATATATATAAATCTGTCAAGGCTGTAGTGAGGCTGATGGGAGGTGTGCTCCCTGTTTTCCAGGACTTTCAGGATGAGCTGTTGGGCAGCAGTGGGATGTGTACTGCCCTGCCAGGGGAGAACGTGGGGAACCCAGGGGACCTTTCCAGCCTGCTCTCTGCCATCTGACAGGCTGGGGCAGCCCCTTGCACGGGCACAAAATGAGACTCCTGAAGTTTCAGGTGGATTTATCAGGCTGTGCTGCTCAAATGGCCTGAGAGTACCTGCCCAAGGCCAATCTGACCCTTACTGATTTCTGTTTTGCTTCAGAGACTGGCAAATCAGATCTGCTCCTCCCAAGGCATTGCGATGCAGCGAGCCAAGTGCCAGAGTATCACCAAATGACTATTGATTTTCTAGCAGGGCGTCTGAGCTGTAGGCAAGAGAACTGCTCTTTAGCCTGGCTGCATGTTGTGAAGAAGAGAAAATCAGCAAAGTGTCATTTGCAGACTCCAGTGTGCCTTGCTGACCCCTCACATGCTGAGGACCAAAGGGAGCTTCACTCCCACAGGCAGCAGCAGGTGTCCACAGTGTTTCTGCATAATGTGGATTGACACTCTGGGGCCTGTGCAAGCAAAGGAGTCACACGGGTCTTGCTTTTTTGGGGCTCTGTGCCCACAGGTCACAGTGTGAAGGTGGCTGGGGAGCTCCCAGGGTGCCTGGGGCAGGTGTCTTGTAGCAAGGGGCTCGTGCCATAGAATCATGGAATGGTTTGAGTCGTAAGGGACCTTAAATATCTGTACCCCCTCCCATGGGCAGAGACACCTTCCACTAAACCAGGTGGGAACAAATCCCCATCCAGCCTGGCCTTGAACACTTCTGGGGATGCCCAAGGCCTTGCCCATGCCCGTGGGGTTCTGGTGGCTGTTGCTGCTCAGAGGTTTGTGCACTTTTGGAGGTGCAGGCGGGAGTTGTGTAACTGCTGTGAGCAGTGGCAGCGCCTGTTGCTATAACTACAGCACTCGGGATCCAGCCGGAGCTGCCACACACGCCTTGCCAGCAGCTCTCCCAGCATGGAGGGCACAGAAGGCCTTGTTTGATTCAATATTTATGATATGGTGGAATTGCATCCTCAAACCGGATTCTGCCGGGTTTGTGCCTGAGTTTTGGAGACCTCAGGAGGAGGTTGGATCTCCAGTGTTCAGGCTGCAGGGTGGGGAGGGTGTCCCATGGCCACCACACCAGTGTGCCAACGTGCTGACACCCCTGAGCCCCAGCACGGTGCCTCCCAAGCCATGGGGCTGCCCTCCAGCAACAGGCAGGTTCATTCACCAAAAGGGATGTATGCCTGGGTCAGGGCACTGCAGTGATGCTCCTGAGGCACCCTGAGAATTATTTGTGTGGCAGAAAGTGCTGCCTCAGTTTCCCTCCATCTCTCTAATAAGCGACACTTATCCATGGTACAAACACAGCTCCTCTCCCTGTCTGTTAGGAAGACATGGACAGGGCTGACCTGACCTCTGTGGACAGTCCTGTCCCTGCTACTGCATCCCCACAGCCTCTGAATCCAACCTGAACAACCTGGAGAGCCCTGCCAGTCCCTGCCACGGCTGCTCCTGCTTGTGGACCTCTGCAGCAGGTCAGAGCCTCATTGCCCTCGGGCAGAAGAAAAGCCATGCTCCCAGCACTGTTGGATCACAGTGCTCTGGCACAGGCCCCAGCTGGCATCTTTGGCATAACCTGCTCCAATCCCTCCATCCCAGGCGTCACCCAGGGGACATTTTCCAGCAGAAAGAGCCTTGTGGCAGGAGGAAGAAGTCAGTTCTGCTTGGCGAGTGCTCCATCAGGAGTGATGGCCAAAAGCCACTGTTTCTTCACACTCGTTCTTGAAGCTGCAGCATCGGGGGCGAGAGGAGGGAGGCAGCTGGCAAAGTCCTCTCCCAGGCCTGCTGCAGCCCAAAGTTTATCTGTTGCTCTGCTCCCCTCTGCCCCCGGAGCAGTCAGTCGGCTACAAGGGAGGTCAGTGGGCATAAAAACCCTCTGCAGAACGTGGCCAGGCTGGGTCAGGGTGGTTTGGAACAAGGTTTACCTGTTTCCCAGCAGCTCCTCCCGTGCTGCAGCACGACAAGGCGGCCGCTCCGCAGGGCCAGCGCTTGGCAGCTGCACTTGCTCTGGGAGACTGAGGGTTTCCTGGGATAAATAAAGCCTCTGAATGGACCGTCTCTGTAGCTGGAGGAGATGAGTGTGTATCCTCTCACTGCCTTGCAGTGAAGATCTGAGGCGGGTAATGACTCTGCTTGGCTAATTTAGCCCCTGCCCAAGTCTAACTAATTACAAGCCCTTTTAGCTTTGTTCTTACATAACCCTTTAAGTGTTTCTTTTGGAAGAGGCTTTGCTAGTGCTAAACGCAGCTTCTCAGAGCCTTTTTTCCAGGATAGCATCAAATGCAGGCTGTCAAGAAACCAGGCTGCAGCACATGTGGAAGGGCTGCCGAGTGGAGTGCCAGAGGCAGGGATGGGGCCGACGGCAGCCAGGAACTTGATTTTCCTCCTGCAAGGAGGGAGAGAGGAGGAGGAAAGCACAGCCACGTTTGACAACATCTTCCAACTGCACCCTGAACTGAGTAATAAAACTGTTCCGCAGGATTAATTTTCGGTGCCTCGGGGCACTGCTTGCAGGAGAGCTGTGGGATGTAAATTACTCTGTCAGGTCGGGCTTTGCAGCTGGGTGCCGGGGGGAGTGCGGGGCTGCTGCCCTGGCCATTGCTCCGGTCCTGCTCCCCCAGCCATGGAGTGATGTTGTGCCTGAGGCAGTTGTATGTCATGGACTCAGCGGGGGAATCACCTGCAACCCACTGAGAGGCTTCTTACCCCATAGCTGTGCTCGTGCAGGGCTGCTCTTCAGTGCAAGGGTGGGTGTCACAGATGTGTCCCCTGCATTCGGCACTGATGAGCTGTTTGGAGGTCATTTAGATTAATTTTATAGATTCAGCGCCCTGAGACGGGGCAGGAAAGGGTCTCCCTGGGGGATACTCCCTGTGGGGAGCAGATCCTGGCTGTGACTTCCCAACCCGAGCAGCCCCAGCAGCAGAGGTTGGTGCTGCCTCTCTCCCCAGCACCCAGACATAGGTTGGGGCAGCTCGTGCCCAGGTCTGTCACGATTTGGAAGGCTGAGGAGACAAAAGCCGGGCAGGGAAGGGAGCTGGCAGTGCCCTCCTGCTGGGCACCTCCAGGCTGTGAGCCACTGCACAGCCTGGGAAGCAAACTGGAAGTGATGCTGTTAAAATAAAGACAATCTGTGTGGTGTGGGCAAAGGTGGTTCACGGCAATAAGCAGCTACCAGAGTTATGAAATGTGTCTTGACAACATCTTGGTGTAATAATCTGCAAGGGGAGGATGCAGGGGAAAACACGTGGCAGAGTTATGCAGGGATCAGCAACCCCCTCAAAATTTATTAACAGCAAATATTCAGTCTTGATGTTTTAATTATCTGCTAGACACAATGCCCCGGACAACTAACGACTCCTTTTCTCTCCTGAGCTCTAAAACAGGAATGATGCCTTCTCTCCCAGTTTAAAAAGGGATGTCTTAAGTCCACTGCCAGGACTGCTGGGGCATTGAAAAACGCTGGAGTCCAGGTTTGGCAGGTGGGGAAGGACCTGGGTGTGTTCTCAGCATCACAATGTAACTTCTCCCACAGCCCCGTGGAAGAGCTGGCACCCACCACACTCACAGGAATGGGGAGGTGTGTGTGACATGGCCATGACACAGAGATGTGTTTATGAATATAAAAGAGTTATTTAGCAAACCGCCAGAACTGGAGGCTAAATGATGTTAAATGGAGCAGCTGTTGGCTTCTATTTTCCTCCAGCAGCTTATCAGAGATCATCTCTTCAATCAAAGGCACTTAAAAAATCTTTGACAATCAATTCATATTCTACTCTGTGCCGGGGAGAGAAGAAATACTAATAAAAGACCTCCCGTGATTGCCTCTGTAATTTCCTTTGTACAAGATAAGTTTAGGTCCCAGTTCATAAAATACAACACGTAGAACATTAAGTTGTTGTTTTATTCAGAAAAATGCTGCCAGCCCCTAAAGAATTCAATTTTGTGATTCATAAAACCTTTATTCCACGTCTCTATGTCATGCTCTTTGAATACATAATCCCAGACAGACTTGACTGGTAAAAAGATAATCCTATTTTTAGCTTGGAAAAACATCTATACAACAGCAAGGAAAACTTTCCTAGCAGAGCAAGGAAAAATATAAGATCCCAAAACATTAGGTAACAACAAAGCTCTCATTAAAACGGATGGCTTTATAGAAGCTACCTGGAGCCAGGGAAAAGCCTGTTCATAAATACATGAATGGCACTTTGTTGTGTTGTTATCCCTTATTATTCATGTCCTTGAAATATCTCCTGCAGGAAACAAGGTGCCTGTTGGGATCCCACGGAGATGAGTGAGACTGGTGCTGCCAGTGCACAGGGAGTGTCCAAGTGGGCAACAGGAGGAGAGGTGCTGGTTTTCCGCTCCCCTGGGGGAGCCAGGAAGGCTTCTGCACAAGGAAGTGCAGAGGGGATGTCCCGAGGGGTTTCAAGGTTAAGATGTGACTGCACTGCTGTGGCTTGTTTTATCCTCTGCACTCCAGTGAAACAGGTTTGGGGAGCTTCTGCTGCTCGGATCTGAGCTTTTCTCTTGAAGAATGAACTGGGCTCTGTAGTTTTATTGCCTTTTCCTCGTGGTTAAGGTCTGGACAAGAGGCTGGTGTGGAACTGGCTGCTCAGGATGCTTTTGAAAGCAGCTCCCCTCCACTGGAGGAACAAACTCAGTAGGAAAATGCAAATTCACCAGAGAGCAAGAATCAGGTGGAGTTATTCTCTCTGTCCAGGTGTTCATGCTTAGGATACAGTCATTTGTATGTGCCAGCTTGGATTTTGCTCTTTCTCCTAATTGTAAATAATGGGAAAGCAGATGTTTAGGGCCATATTCAGCAATGCACTGAGGTATCTAATGGCCGCTGTAGGGTTTGCAAACCCCAAACACACATCTTCAACTCCCTTCCTTCAATTCTCAAATCCCAAAATGCTGTGGGTTTTTTTTTTCACATGATGCTCTTTTATCAATTAGAGATCAAACAGGGGAGCAGATGGCAAAACTGCACCTGCAAGGCTGCCCCCAGATCCAGCTCCCAAACCTCCTCGGCTCCTCATGACAGATTTGCGGTTTTACACTGTGATTTGAATTTTTGAACTGGGCAGCATTAGGCAGACAGCTACAAAGGTGCCCAGCACTCCCACCCTGCCCGGGACCACCCCATAAATCCCCAGGATCCCTGCACACCCACTCCTGCCTCGCTTTCTGCCAGCCCTGCTGGGAACGGAGCTGTTTGTGTCTCCTGATTGATGGCAGGCATAAAACCCTCCTGCTGAGACGAGCGTGGTTTATTGCTGTGTAATTCATCCCCCCGGGGGAGGCGGCTGCCCTGCCCCGGCCGTGATACCCGGCTCTGGTGATGTGCAGCTCCAAGGCCACCTCGTGCCCCAGCCGTGCCCCACGGCGGGACGGGGCTGGCAGAGGGGGGAGAAACCCCCGGGAATGCAGAAGGGGTTTGTTTCAGGCTGCTCAGACTGGAGCTCCCACATGCACAGTGCCAAGGATGCATATGTATATATATATATATATATATATAAATATATATATATACACGTGCTTCTGAAGACCCTCTCCTCAGGTAGGGGGTTCCAAAATTTCCGAGTTAGCTGAAAATCAGCCTCTGGGCCGTGCAAGGAGCAGCAGCCTGTGGGCATCCGCAGCTGTCTCAGGGCAACAGGTAGCAGAGCCAGCCGTGGCTCAGCGAGCATCACATCACACCTGACCTTTATCTGCCCGAGGAAGGAGAGCGATAACTCACCGGCAGCATCGCCACCACCGGCTTAATTGGTCTCATCTCACGAGCCAAGATAAAGGTCGCTTCATAGCCCAGTTCAACCAATATGTTCTCCATATGGACAAGAAATGTTGCTTTTGTCTTAGCCATGTGCTGAAGCAGGGCTTCTTTTTTTTTTTTTTTTCTTTTTAACACGGGGTTTTAAACTTCGGTGTAGCTGAGCACCAGTCATTAAGAGTAGCTCCAGCTTTGAGAAGAACTTATGGCATTTATAGGCAGTTAAAAGAAATCGCTGCTTCCCATTTAATGCTCCAGTTCAGCAAATCACTTAAGTGCACGGTTAAATTGCAGCGTGTGATGAATCCTCCCCACATTCAGCATGTGTGCACCTCCCCGTGCTCTCCGAGGGACTTAAGAATGCTCTTAAGGAGGGAAAAGCAATATTTATGGGCTTTACTCAGGGCTGGGCTGAATCGAGGCCATTTTATTACCAGAAAATATAGCGATATTACATCAAAGCCCATGTTATTTATAAAGAGCCACAGTCCTTTTCTGATGACAAGACAATTGTGCGAAATGATCAAAGAAGGTTTGAAAGCTGCTGAGAAGGCATTGCTTGTGGCATATGGGAGAGGACTCCTCACCCACTCCAGCTTATCTGCTCACTGCTGCTCCCAAGCCAATATTGACATGGGCTCCCAAACGCCAGGCTTAAGGGCACAGCTTGTTTAAGTAGTGGTATTTAACATAAACACAGTAATCATTATATCAACACTCATGGCTGGGAGATCTTGCATATCTGAGGAGAGTTTCGGCCCCCTGGAGCTGCTGCAGGGAAGGTCATTGGTCCTGGTCTGGTGATGCTTTGTCACAGGTGAAGGGGCTGAAAGCAAGGAGGGCTGGGGAACAGAGGTGCCCAACAGGTCTCCATCCTCCATCACACTTCTCCAGCAAGCCCTGGATGAGCAGCTTCTGAGGCATCTGACTCCCTCAATCCTTTGCAGCAGGGCTGACCAAAAAAAAAAGGAGCATTTCCCTTTTTTTTTTTTTTTTTTTTTTTTTTTCCCTTTTTTGATTTTTTCCCTTTTTTTTTATTTTTTTTTTCCTTTTCTTGAAGTGCTGGCTTTCCTCAGAATATAAATGTCTGAATAATCTCAGCTGATCTTTCTTCGCTCTCCTCCTGGGACTGAGGTGTGGAGGATCAAATTCCTCTCCCTCCTTCCCAGGGGCACAGTTTATCTAAAGGAATCGCATTGTTATCCAAAGAAATCCTGTTGTTCTCTAAAGAAATGATGTCCACAGGAACTCGGCACTAACGACCAGAGTTGGTGCCAGTCCTGGCCAGCCCGGGGAGGTGGGGGCATGGCAGGCAGCCTGCAGGGGCAGCCCCAGTGCCAGCCCGGGATTCAGGGGTTCGAGGTGACATCTGATTGCTTCCTTTGCAGATGGCAGTAAGGCTGTGACCCAAAGGCTCGGGAACATCTCCGGTTCCTGAATTTGCTTCCCTTCGAATGCTCAATGCCAGGGGAAAAAAAAAAAAAAGAAGTAGCAAGATCCCAAGATGTCTTTGTTTCACAGCACTGGTATCACGGCTGCCTGGGGGCTCAGAACCATTCCTGTGGGAGATAGTGAGGGCAGCCCTGCCCCAAAACGGAGGGGTGGTGGGGCAGACCTTCTTTGGGCTGCCTGCATCCAGGACCATTCCTCCTTCCAACATCTGTTAAGGCTTTGAGACCTTGAAATTCATTATTAAAAACTCTCTTTGACTCCAGCAGGAGCAGGATTTCATCTTTAGTTCAAGTTTTGAGCAGAGAAGGGATTTCAGCTTGGGGAAACTGGGCTGGATTAATCTTTTGTGTATGGGCTTCAAACATCTTTCACATTCACTTTAGCCTTACCTGTGTTGAACCAGGAAATAAATAATGGATATGGGAAGTAGGGTAATGCATTGTGGCACCAAAACCCTGGAGATGGCTGAATAATAAATAAAAGCCTCTCTCCTTTTATCGGTGGCTTATGTCCTTGCTGGCTGAGTATCAAGCTGGGCAGCCTGAAGAGCAGTGTAAGGGTGAAGGGAGATGAGAGGAAAAGGCAGCAGGAGCACAGCAGCTCTGAGGGAAAGCCCCTGGGACAAACTAAGAGCAGCAGCAGGCTGCCAGCAGCACTGGTGAGGGTGGGGTTTGTCCTACAAAGCACTGACCCCCTCACAGGGGGCTGTGACCTCTTTACAGGCCAGTGCTGAGACAGGGGCTGGGGAGTTTTGCTCATTGCCTGGCTGGGGGGGGGTCCCACTGAGCCCTGCCAGGTAAATGCCAGCACCTCCAAAATTTAGAGGGGAATTCAGTTCAGAGTGACTAGTTCAGACAAAAGTGTTTACTCCAGACCTCCATCGAGCACGGAGTCATGAATTGCAGGAAATGCTGGGAGGGGCTGTGGGGAAGGGGAGGGCAGAGGGGGGAGTCTGAGCCTGTGCTGAACCCCAGAAGGAGAATGTGTGTGTAAAGACTCCTGGACCAAGACCCATTTCCAGGAAAGCAGGACCCAGCCTGTGGTTCTGGACTGCAGCTGTGGGAGCTGTGTGTGTATCCCAGCAGCCACTCAGCTGCTTCACACAGAAGATGCTTTGGAGCTGAAATGAGGCGTTGGCAGCTACATGCATGAATTGCTTCTCTCTCCACACACCTGTCTCTGAAGCCTGTAACTGCATTGCTTATATTTGTGGCAAAGAAATGTGTTTTCTACTTAATGTTTGTCTCCTTCAAGGAGTGATCCCGGGACATCTGAGAGATGGAGCAAATGGGGACTCACCCCACAGCTCTGCTCGGGGAAGGAGGCACAGGGGAATGCCAAACCACTTCCCTATGGAGAGAAACACGTGGAGGAGTTTGTCTCCCTGAGACCTGCTGAATCCCAGATCATTTCTGCAAGTCTCTGCGGCCGCTGGAGTTAATCGATGCCATTTGTTTGCCTTTGGGGCAGAGGGTATCGATCCCCTTTGTCTCCCTCCCCCTTGCGTGATGCCAGGTGTCTGAAACGTGTCCAAGTTGTGCTGGTGCCAGGCCGAGTGGCAGCTGAATTATCACCTGGGTCACCCGGTTGCTGTTGGAAATGCACAATAAGCTCCCAGCTATGAAAGAGAAAAGAAGAAAAGCCCAACAAAACCCCCAGCAGCTGTGAGCCCTCTGTGCAGGCTGGGCAGTGAAAAGCGTGGCCGGAACAATGCCCTGACCCCTGTGCTGGGACTGCTCCAGGGCGTGTCCCCACTCCTTTGGGGCAGGGACCCCTCCACAAGGGTTGTTTGCAGGGGCCAGCTCCATGTGGAGCTGCACCCCTGGGAGGTGGCCATGGTTCCCATCTGCCCCTCTGGGATGGAATTCCCTGCTCAGTGGGCAAGGGTGGCTGCGGCACTGCTCTCTTCCTCCTCCTCCTCCCTGCAGCTCTGCTCTCGTTGTTAAACAGCCTCACAAAGTTCCCCTCCAGACTGGCCCTGCAACAGGTACCAGCTCCAGTAAGGATAACTCGAGGGGCCATGTGTTGGCTCAGGAGCTGAGCCTTTGCATTCCTGGTGTAGTGGAAGGTGTCCCTGCCCCTGGTGGGGGGGTTGAAACCGGATGATTTTATGGTCCCTTGTAACCCAAACCTGTGAGTTCTATGATTCTGCCAGCTCCCAGCATGACAGCTTCCCTGGCAAGGTTTGTGCAGGACTGGGTTTGCTGCTAGCAGCAGAAGGGGTCCATGGCCCACCTTATACACATGTATTGCTACTAGTGGAATTCCACCCTGTCCAGCCAGAGAGGGGAGCAGGATGAGGCCACTGGTGCTGGCTCTGTGTGAGTGCCTCTCTGTGATGTGTGTGGCCACCCATGCACACACGTATATATATATATATATGTGTATATATATATATATATATATCTGCTCTATACTGTGCATGTGCTGAGGACATGGAGCAGCAGCAGCTTCCCCTCTCAGGCTGTTGGATCCAGCATGGTGCATTTTCCTCTAACAACTCAGGACTGTGCCAAATGCTTAAAACCATATAGTGTGCAATAGAAATAACAGTAGTGATCTAAGAACTGGCATTCTAAAATAATAATTATTGCTGCTTCATTTCCTTTGTGCTGTTGTCATTGAGGCTGTGTGAGGGCTTTTTGGGGCAATTGGGAGAAGCAGAAGAGGACTCTGTATGTGACGACAGTCACACAACTGCTGGAGATGGAGGTTTGGTACAAGTTGATTATCATTAATTCCCAATCAGCTAATGAGAGACAGTGTTGCTAGTGCCCTTTCATTGGTAGCAGAGCTGGTAAGAGCCAGGCCTGGTGGTTCCTCTGATGCCAGGCAAGCTTGAGTGACTAGAAGGGCTCAGCACACATAACTACAGCAGGAGTCTCCCGCCTGTTTGAGCACGGGGATGATTTGGTAGCATCCCAAAGCACCCAGTCTTTGGATGCTGTGCACCTCTCAAACTCACTAGGGCACCCACAAAGTGCTTGGAAATCCATCCCTTGAACAGACGGGATCCAATGGGAGTGTTCCAGGAGCACAAATGAGCACTGAAGTAGCAAAGCGTGTTATTCCAGCACAGCCGAAACTGTCAGGAGTGCCCCTGCTAAGGCTGGAGAGGCAGGTTTAATGCTTCTTTTGATACACAGCAGAAGCATTAATAGGAAGCAAGGAGCATTTATCAGACACCTGAAGCACTGGCCTCTGTGTGGCTGATGGGAGCCAGCTGCAAATGTTTATATGTGTGCCCTTGCCGGGGGAGCAGAGAGGAGATTCTTCTGCTGTAAGGAAGTGCTGTGTAAGCTGCAAGTGCATTTGGCTGGGGCTGCTGGGCTCTGGCCTCTGTCACTCGGGCTGGGCAGTGTGATGGGGCATTGCAGTGAGTCAGTGCTGGGCTGTGAATAAATGGCCAAAAGAAGCTCAGTGTAGGCCAGTTATGGAGCCCCATCGGGCAGAGAGCAGCTCTCCTCAGGCATTACACCAGGCTGACTCCATCACTTGGGGCAGCAAAGGGAAATCCCAAAGCAAGGATGAATTTTCTCTGCAGCATCTGGACTGCTTGGGTACATTGCTGTATCCAGCACTCACATGCCTTGCTCGCTCCTTTTTGTTTTCCTGTGGGAAATAGCAGCACAAGCCTTCCTCCCGTGTCATGTGTCACCAGGGAGCTCACAATTTCCTTGTGCAGCTGGGAGCATCTCTTAGCAGTGCCAGCCATCTCACCCCCGCAGCGTGGCCCCTGGGTACCCGTGTTGTGGGAGACGGGAGCTGCAGGGCCCTTGGGAACAGCCTCTCACAGATGTCATGATATACCAGCCTGATCTGCACTGCCAGCTGTCATGTCCCCAGGCACCTTCCCTGTAAGAGGACGTGGGGGGACAAGTGCCACAGGAGCAGCAGCACCCACGAGCGCTGGGGATGGTCACCACGTTTGTCTTCTTGCTGCTCAGCCAAGCATCGAGTTCCACAGCTGCTCCCTGGATGCGGTTTAGAATCCTGTGCACACGTTATTGCCATGCTCCAAAAGGTATTTTGACAGGGGTCTGTGATAGACTAATTAGAAACAGTCACTTAAAATCCACATCTGAAATGCGTTGTGGAATTGAGGTTCAAGGAGTGCAGGTTTGCTACAGACACTGGATTCCTAAAGAACAATTTCCCACACCTAAATAATGATGTTTTCCATCATGTTACATCCATTAGCTATAACTTGGCAGTTGCATCCATCATAATATGGTATTTCAGGGAAATAAATGAGTGTATTTTTCTCTGTGAGAACCAAGGCAAAAATATCTTGCTGCTGAAATATCGAGCAGGTTTATACAGTTAGACCAAGTCCAGATTCTTGCTCTTATATGTTGATTCAGCCATTAACATGGAGCATAGACCAGTCTGCTTTCTCCTAACCCTGTAACTTCAGAACTAGCATTTTCATAGCTACTACTTATTAAGCTTGCTTTTAAACTATGCAATTAGCTTTCCAGCAATGTTATTAAACAATATCATGACTCTGCCAGAACCGGCCTGCCTGTATTTGTATCTGTTCCCAAATAGCCCAGGCACTTTTTAGTCTCCTTGCCTTGGGAGGGTGTTGGCTTTCCCTTTGCTTTTAAAAGGCATTTCAATTGCATTTCCCAAGTTGTTTCCCACCATGTGCCAGCAAGTCCCTGATTTTCTATTTCCCGAACAGGGACTCGGGTAGTGCATTCCAGAAAGAAGAGTGACACAGCTCCACACACATATGCTTTCCCTGGTTTCCCCGTGCTGTTGATGGGAAGAGCATTGACATTCCCGTCGTACTCCGTCAGCGTCACTTCTGCTTTGCGTCGGAGCGGGATGTGCTGCTCCGGTGGGATGAGCCAAGGAGGAGGAGCGGAGGAGCGTTTTGCTGCGCCCCAAGCAGCACCCCTCACGTGTGCTGCCCGGGTGTCCCTGGGTGCCTGTCCTCTCTCATTTTTCTGTCTGTAAACCAGGAATGAGTGCAGGTCGTCGTCCATCGTGTGAAGGATTTACAGGCAGCTCGCAGTGCTGGCAGCACACAGAGCGCCAGGTAAAACCTGCCCCTTGCCAGTCTGAGGGCCTTACCCAGCACCTCCCAGGTTGGTGGGATTTGAAGTGGATTTACCACCCCCTGGAAGAAGGAGAGGGCCCATCTGGGCTTGATTTAAAACTGGCCCAGGCTGCAGTTTAACTGCATCCATGAGGCTGCTGATGTGAAACTGATCCTCGCCTGGGAGGAGGAACCAGCGGCTCCCAGATGCTCCCCATGTCCCTGTGGGCTCTGCCCGGCCCCTCCGAGCCCCCCGGCCCTTGGAAAGATGGTGCATCATCTGCTGGGGTGCAACAGAGTTGTGGCGTAGGTGGACAATACTGGATGGGAATGATCAGTCAAATATACCACTTCTTCCATGCTCTGGCCACAGCATGTGCCAGCTGGGAATCCTTTTCCTAAACAACAGTGGGGAAAAAACTCATTGAAGATTGTAGTGGGCTGTTACTTTGCCTTGCTCTGTGGTGTAAACGGGGGTGTACTGTGATGGAAAATCCTGTGCTGATTGATAAACATTACACAAACAGCAGAGAGTTTGGAAAATGTGCCAGTTAAAGATTTTTGGTGATATAATCACAGGATATTTAAAAAGCTTGATTCTCAGTGAGCCTAATCAAAGGGAAGTTACTGAACCTCAGCTACAAAGTGAGACCACATGCTGGAACAACACGAGTGCTAATCTCAGGCTTTAATAGACTACAAGAGCAAAAAATGCTCCTGGGACAACAGCAACAGACACTTCACGGGGCGAGTGAGCAGCAGAGAGAAGCAGGCTCTGGAATCAGCACCTTCCTCTTGCACACCGGCTGCTGACGCAGGAGATGGGAAACACCAACGGGAACTTCTGCTTCCAGCAGTGCTACTCCCATTGATTTCCAAAGCAATAAAATTGGCCTTTAGTCAACCACTGTGAAGTTGCACAAAGCATATTTGATGGATTACACCTATCAAAACTTTTAGCGAGAGGAACAGTTACAATTAACAGGCTGCGTACAGGATCTTCTCCACAATTTTTTCCCTGACACCCTCAGTAATTACCTGCACTAAACGTGCTGCTGCTGCACAGGGGCTTGTCAATCAAGAAGCAGCTCAGACCCAGAATATTATAAATTCACTGTCATAAACTTTGCTGCCAGATTGAGGGAGAAGCTCTGACAGAAGGATACGGAGCATCCGCAGGGCTTCACATCCCTCCCTGTGCCCTTGTGGTTGAGGATGAGGAGGGAAATTACCCCGGAGCTGTGCCACACACACACCGGCTGAAAATGCCAGTACTTCCAGCTCTCCAGGAGAGCCATCCCACAATTACCTTATGTGAGCCTGGCAGTTCCCTCCACTGGAGAGATACAAGGTTATTAAGCAAATATGATTAATGAATAAAAGAACCTCTGGCATGCTGGAACGAGGCTCCGAGGCCTGTCGGGCTCCAGGAGGATTCGTCAGCTTGTGCTTTGGGAACTGTGCAGATTTCTGCAGTAATATGATTAACACGCTGTGTAATGGGCTAAATCCATCCCAAGTGTCCCTCCAGTTAAGCCTCTGTGTGGGCACCTGGGATGAATTTGGCCCTTTCACAGTGGATGCACTTGACAGAGCCGTATTGCTGAGCTGGAAAAAAGGAGGGTACTGAGTTACTGCTACAGCTGGGGAGGGAGATGGCAAAAAGAATGGAGAGGAGGGATGGATCTGGAAGGGATCCAGACCAGCCCCTGCCCTCACCACCCTCCCAAAGCACAGGGAGGGCTGTGGGTTGGAGCAGATGTGCCTGCTCTGCCATGCCTGCCATCCCCATGGACCACTGCCACACCGTGGC
Source organism: Lepidothrix coronata (assembly GCF_001604755.1). Taxonomy (NCBI): domain Eukaryota; kingdom Metazoa; phylum Chordata; class Aves; order Passeriformes; family Pipridae; genus Lepidothrix; species Lepidothrix coronata. The sequence goes on along the minus strand of NW_016690350.1, from coordinate 830,252 downwards.
ACCTTCCAGCCAAAGCCATGGGACTTGGCCATGGGCTTGTCTGCCACGTGGCGCTGCCTTTCCCAGCTCCAGAAAATGTGGAGCTGCCAGACCTCGCCAGCTGGAGGAAAGGGAAGGATGGGGAGCGCTGCCTTCCTTATCTGCGGGGCCAGATTGTGAGCAGCTGTGGGCAGATAAAGAGCGATGGAGATCGGCTGGAGGGAGACGTTTGCTTCCCCTGCAAAGCAAGCTCTCTCTCCCTTTTCCCAGTATACTCTGGCAGCAGCTAGGCTGCCTTCTGGGCAGGGAATCTTCTCTGCTGCAGGGGTAAAAGCAAGGGGATGGATGATGTAAGAGTAGGAACTTGAGTGACTGATTTCAGTTTATTTGCAGGCTACTGCTTTATCTCGCCCTGTCGGGGCTGCTGCTGCATCCTGTCACCCGGGATGGATGTCCCCCATCATAGTGTCCAGGCTTGGCCACAGGGTTTGCTCTGGTATTGGAATGTTCTTTCATAAGTAGGCTCTGTCTTGCTGTCATGTCCTATACAGCATTAATTGCAATATGATATTTCTTATCCCTTCCAATGTACCTTCCATTTTGGGCGAGTTCCATGTTTTTGTGCTGTTTTAATAATTTCCAGCAAGTGCCTTTGTTTTGCAGCCTCAGATAGTTTCATGCACATGTTCGCTGTGGTCCCTTGCAGTTCACTTCAGTCTTGTAATTCCTGAGTGATTGCAAGGAATCAAGTCATTTAGAGGAACTGCCTAGAAAGGGATTAATCGCAACCAGACCTCGTTAAAATCCCGTTGCCACACCAATTCCCCACACTTACAGAACCTGACCACAGTGTGAAAATTGATATTTATGCTGAGGAGTGTCAATGCACTGCCTGTGCACCGTTCCCTGAGTTACTGTCCTCTGGGCTTTGAACTCTGGGGATGCAAGTGAGATGTGCTGCTCAATTTCCAAGCCCCCAAAAATGAAATAACTGCCCACCAGGGCCCTTTGGCACCAAATGTGATCAGCGCATTAATATCACTGGATTCTGTGGATGATCAGCCTGCAGCTTTAAGTCGTTGCCTGTTTTCTTGCAGCCCAGTTCCTGCACACTTGTTGAACTGGATGAAAACAGTAGAAGAACAGCCAGATTTTGTGATAGGAATTGAAAATCTGCTGCTGGGAGTAACTTAAAATTAAGTTCACTCTTTTTGGCCTGTGGTCTCCCTCCATCCTGCTGGCTAATGGGGGACAGCCTTGGTGCACTGGTGACAGATTTCCAAGGAGTCCAAAACCATTGGGGAGAGGCAATGTGACCCTCCTGGGGAGCTCCTGGGGACCTGTCTTTTCCCTGGGCATCACATCCCACAGCTGGTTGAAGAGAGCTCCTTCCCGAAGGCCTGGGATGGGTTTCAGAGTTTTTTGAAAATGATAAAAATCTCTCTTAGCTACCAGGATTGTGACGCAACAAAATAGAAATTTTTGTGATATTCTCTACAGTGGAAAAACTCTGCAAAAGAAGTGTCTGTTGGCTTTGGAAGTAGCTTGCTCCAATACTCTTACCAGATGGCCGGCGGCTCCCAGCGAGTGGCTGGTCTGTACTTGGAACCCTTTAGCTCCCGTGGAGACCTGAGTGTTTTGTTAGGAAAGAGCAAGTTCTGCCTGAGATGGTGGCCGTGGCCTCTGGGGCTTGTAGGGTGCAGGAAGGGAGAGTGGGAGCCTGACACTCCACACCTGGCAGGGCACAGGCTGCCCAGCCTCATGCAGTACCCGAGGCATTGGCATGACATTTATACTCTGTAGCTCTTCCACGGGATGCTGCTGTGGCCTGGGTGGAGCATCTTGCTGAAAAGGATGCCAAGGCACACACACTGGAGCAGGGGCAATGGGAGCTGAGAATTCTAATGATTGTGATGTGACCAGTAATGGATCTCTTAACGTAGTCTGTGCAACTAGGGAAGACAGGTTTATTTCTGTACCTCTCAGGAGACAGGCTGAAGCTATTATAAAGTTATTAAGCTATTATTATACACAGGTATTAAGGCTGAATGAAGAAGTCAAGCGATTTGAGGGTGTATGAAAGAGAAACCTCAGAGGTGTGCAGAAGACAGAGGAAGAGATGGTGAGGCATTTACAGTGGGAAGGGGCTGGTTTAGCTGTGAGATCAACCAAAGCTAGAGAAGATAAACTGTAAGTCACCTCTGAGCTCTTGACAAGGTGTGTAAGCCATTTCCTTCTGCCACCTGGCTGATTTGTGAGGATTCCTACAGGGAGGTGAGCCCAAGAGCTGGCCCTGTGCTGAGGACACACTACTCACCAGATCACTAAATGCTGTTGTGCTCTGCAGTGTGAGCAGAGACCAGCCAAGCTCCAAAACTCAGAGAAAAGCCCACCTGGGGTTGCACTTGTTATTGGCCTCTGCAAAAATTTTGTCCTAGTCTGCAAAGCTTGTGTTTTTTGGTGTGAGGAAGTGTGCAAAGTCTTTAAGGTCTGAATTCAAATAGGCAGCTGGAGGACATAAGCTTGGTGAGAAAGGAGGATGCTAGGTGGAGCTGGCATGTGGAGAGGATGCCTCAAAACCCAGTGTGGGTGGTGTCTTGGATCCACTCAGAGCTCAGAAACTCTAAACACAGTGGGATATAGCAGCTGGATCTTTTTCCAGCAATCTGAGCATCCACCACAGGGAGCAGAGCCAGGGCTGTGACACACGAGTGCAAAATGTTAGTCAGAAAGGACAAATGGAATGTGAAAAACCACCAGAAACTCCCAAAGTGGGTCAAATTCCTTGATGCATCTAACAATAGCTGTAGGACGGGAAGGACAGGGTCGACTTGGTTGCGTGCCCTCCTGTGCCTCCCAAAACTTGGGCTCAGCTGTGGGCCTGACTCCGTCGCGCTGCAATTCAAAGCAGGTGGCTGAAATCGTGGAAGCCACAGGCTCCAGCTCTGCCTCCTCCACCCGGGGCCTGCCTGGCATAATATCATCTTCACGCCTGAGCGAGGAGGACTTGGCTTATTAAACTTGCAAACCTGCCTTGCGCTCGCCCTCGGGTATTCAGGGCTGACGGGTCTCTGGGGCAGGATGCTCTAATGCTACTTTTACGCCACGTCTACCGCAACGAGGCCTCCTTAATTGGCTTGTGGTTCCCACCAGCACTGCCAGCAAAGAGCAAGCGATGGAGAAAAATCTGCCAGCACCACAGCTCCCGCTCGGTGTTGGTGCATCATTAGCTCACATGTTGTCTCTCTCCCCAAAGACAAACACGCTGTGTAGCCAAAAAGGTCTGCGGGGAGAATGCGCTGCAAAATCCAAGCACAAGAAGTGGAGGGGGGGCAGAGGCAGTTCTCATCCACAACGCATTCCCCTGCTCGGGCTGGTTTCTCCCCTCCACTGAATCGTTGCAGTGAAATTTCCTTTTTTTTTTTTCCCCTCTCTGTTTGTAAAAGAACAGCCCCCCCTTCCTTGCTTTAATCACTTTAAAACAACCCCAGAGGAGCGAGACTTGGGTAAATAAATGTGGGAACCAGGGGAGTTCTTGAACTGTTAAAAAAATCAATATAAATCAAAGTAACCTTGCCCTGATGTCTTCCTTATCACCTCTGAAGCTCTACCTGCCTTTGTCTAACAACAATCTCAGTTAATTAGATAATTAATCTAATTATCTAATTAGGTGGAATCACTAATAGCTATTCCACCTAATTAGGCCAGTGGCTGTATCTCAGCAGTGGTGGTTCACTCTTTCTGGCTAACCCTACACCTTCTGCCTGAAACCAGGCTCTGACACAATTCAAGCTCTTTGTTTGCTTTAACCAAAACCACCTGGAAACAGTTTTTCATTTTTTTACTCAGGCTTTCCTTGAATGAAAGCAAGGTGGCCAGTTGGAAAGTAGAAAAGGAAGCTCTTAGACGATTAATTTTTTTAGCAATGGATGCAGGAAGCTCTTCATTGTTTTAATTCATTCTCCTGATGTAAGATTAATTTTAGCTCTGAACACAACAACCTGTTATGAATTGATCCTAGGAAAGCATATTGCTCTGAGGCTGGGGAAACAACATAAGCAGCTTTTTCCCCCCTTTATTTGGACAAGTCTAGCTAACTCATGGTCGCAGTCCTTCCCTGCAGAAACACAGGTTGTTCTCTTGCTGCAGCTTTCCCAAGCTGTCCTATGTGTGACAGCACGAGGGAGCTGGCCAGAATTAAAACCAGCCTAAGGCCTTTGGTTCCTCTGGCAGCAGGGTCCCACTGCTCATCTCTGCAGGGATTCTGTGGTTTGCAGCACCACCACAGTAGTTTTGGACCAGTCATGGCAGCACCTCTGTCCTCTCAGGAGCTGTAGGTGCCTTTGGGGCTGCAGAGCCACCATACGGCACTCATGGGTTTATTTTCCCCTTAATGCCTAAATTGGATTTAAGGGCATCTTTGTACATTCCAAAACAAATCAGCAGCTGTCTGCAAACCAGGCAGCCGGACTCGGCCCTGAGAAGAGATCGATGTGCTCACGCTTCGCACCCAGAGCTCTGCTGTCTCGGGATCTCACCTTGTGCACCAAAGCACAGGAAAAGCCATTCAACGTCTGAGCAGTCAGGAATTTAGGCTCTTCCTGTCCCAGGAATGTTTAGTGGCTCACACCATCACTATTTGCTGCTGGAGAGCCTTGCTGGAGCCCCTCACACCTACAGCCACAGCAGGCATCACTTGGTGCTGCACACAGGGAAGGAGGCACTGGACTTGGATTCAGAGTCCCTGGGAACCCTCGTTGGAGTCTAGATGAGGTAAAATGGCCGGGTAGGTTCTGCAACAGCATTTCTGATGTAGACCCCTTCTCTCACCTGGAAATGCTTCCTTCCTGTAGTGGTCCCAGGTTAATCTGCTGCAATAGCATCCAGACCTATGATCTGGTTCTGGGGAGAGTCCTGCTCCTGCCTACATCCTCCTGCATGACTGGAATGATGGGCAACACATGAATCTATGGCTTTTCATTTTGCTTTCTCTGTATTTGATTTGCTTGGGTTTTTTTGTGTTTGTTTTATTTAATATGTATATATAACTGAAGCACCATAAAATGTCTCCGTGGGGTAGTTTGATTTTTCTTAAAAAAAAGTTATATATTTTATATATATATATATATATTTTTAACTGCTTGAAGCAAAGTTGTCTTGGCATTCTCATTTTGAAACCCCCATATTGAGGTGTTTATTACAGCGTCATTTAGTTAGAAAATTCACGTTTAGTTGAAACTTGGCAAATGTTTTTTGGCTTGAAGCAAGTTTTCTTTTGAAGGAGTTTACTATTAAGTGTTTAAGGTTTTTTTTTTCCTTTCTCTCAATTTTTCTTTTGAAAAAGCAACACCTTCCAGAACCGGGTTCAGAAGCAGAAGGCCAGCTCTGCAGCAAGTGTGAAAGCTGCGAGTCGAGCACAGAGCTGCAGCCATTCATGCTTTTTTCTGACATCTGTTAAGGGAATGAGAGGAAGGGAATTCGGCTGTACTCTACGAGAAAAGAGGCTTTTCTGTTGTTGTCGTTGTTTTGGTGAGTCTTGAGTAGCTGCACTCCCACCAGATGCCAGTGATCCTAACACCAGCTGCACAGAGCACAGCATCTCTGACTGCCTGGAGCTGGTCCCTTCACGTCCCCCAGAGCGAGCCAGATTTGCTGTACCTGGAAGAAAATTGAGTGTGCAGCAGGCTTGTTGCTGCTCTGTGACTTAGATGTGTATTGAACAACAGCATTCCTGGCAGGGGCTGGGATCATGTTGTTACAGTTCCACTGGAGTAAACGCAGTCAGTGCTGATCTGGTTTGTGCTGTGGCCTCAATATCGATGACACAGTCAATGCTTTATACTCACAAGCTTTTCTTCTTCTTCAGGTGTGCAGACCCATCTTTTTTAACGTGAGGATGTGCAAGTAGATAACTGGGTTTATATAAACCTGTGCAAGCAAGCTGCACATCTCACAGAGCCAGGAGCAGAAGTCACCTACATGGTCCTCTATTGGACAGCAAGTCTTTCTTCATCCCTGCCCTGCAGGGAGAACCCTCTACGAGGCCGAAGGAATGTGTGCACAGAGCTCTTGTGGGGAGGCTCTTCCACATGCCGTATTTCCATGTGCCAGGGTGGGTGTGCGAGGAACAGCCCAGAAAATGGCATTTGGCACCAGGGGGAAGGGGCTGTTGCTGCCCAGGGGAGCCCAATGTTGCTGCCAACCTCCTCTGCCCCTTTTCAGCCTGCAAGCTGTGGGGTGGGTGAGGATGAGGATGGGCAGAGCAGACAGACAGACCTCAGACAGCTCGTCAGTGGGACCAGCCTTAGTGGCCTTGTGTCTACATAAGGAGGTAGACACACATCTCCAGAGAGAGACAGGACCTCCCTGCTGCCTGAGCCTGTTTCTAGACCTAAATCCAAAAGGGATGTCTTCTGAGATTCTGAAATATTGTAGACAGGGCTGAGGGTTGGGGTTTTTTCCCCAGTTTCAAGAAGCAGCCAGAAGTGGGAGTACCAAAGTCTCCAGAGTGAGCCTGCTTTCTCTGGCTCTACCTTGCAAACTCGGGAAGTTTGAGGAGGTCTGATAATTGCTCTTACTCTTGCTTATTTAGCAGCTTAGTCTCCACCCGAGGGTGTTCCCAGTGCCCTACCTGAGCTGGCTTTGCTGACACCACCGTGCTGGCTGACTGCCACAGCAGTGCTCACTGTGATAGGACAAACCAGCTTTGGTACTTTTAGTCCTGTGCTTCTGGTGCTTTTTAAATATTTTCCTCTGCTGTTGAAGTTGCCACAACAAAATTGTGTTTGTGCTGTGAAGATACCAGCTGGTTACCACCATTTTGTACCACAGATAGAACAATTTCATTACAATATTTAAGATACTTGTCTGGAATACCTGTGGTTGGACAAGTGTGGATTTGGCTTTATCTGTGCTGGGGCTTTTCAGCCCCTTCCACAACACATAATTCACTTAGGTGATTGAATTGCAATGTTGATTTTCTCCTCTCCCCCTTCATGTTACCCTATTTTTTTTTTAATATTTTATTAGCTGTTATTTTTTGACCCTGTGCTCCTGTGCATCATTGCTATGCAGATGTTACACAGATCTACTGACCATCTTCCACTTGCTGTGTTTCACTGCTCTGTTCAGCAGCTTTGTGTCTTTCCTCATCGCAGGCTTCAACACTCTACAAAACAGCACGGACCTAGAAGATCAAGGTGCTTTTTCCTGGTTGCCAGCATCTAACCCAAAGGGGGAGGCAGATTTGGAGGCACTGCTTGTTTCTATGGATAATAATCAATAAGACCCATTAGGGAGACAAGTACATACATCACTAAACTTTGACCTCTGCTCTCCAGAGCAGTCCCAAGATGCCTATTCATATGCTGGTGACATCCAGATTGCGCTGTTGCAAAAGCCTCTTTGCTTGGGAAGGGATTACAGATTTAAATGGCACAGCCTTTGCTATCTGCAGAGTACAGCGTGCAGGATGCTTAGCTAGAGCCTCTAGTTTTTGTTGGCTTTCTTTTCTACTCAGCCAGTTTTATATTCAACGCTGTTGCACACAGAGTGTTTTATGCCTCTCTACCTTTCAGGCTGTTTTTTACTCCAGTCTGTCTGGCATTTTAAGGGTTTACAGACCCTGGAGATTCTTGGCACTGGCTGTTGCTTGCATATTGCTCCTCATCTTTCAGATCCTTTTTCTCCTACGTTGCTCTTCGGCGGGCTGTTTCTGATAGAAAGGTTTTGGCTCGCTGTTTGAAGTTCCTGATAGTCGGCATTTGATCACTTGCTAATTCAGTTCTAAAACTTTTTTCCAAAGAAACCATGAAACACTATCTAAAAATAGATTAAAAGGAAAAAAAAAAAAAAGGAAAACTTTAAAAATACCCTTATTTTGCTGAATACAGGAAGTTTTAAGTTTTCTGGGAGGAAAAAAACCACATACCAAATTTAGAAGCAAATCGGAAATCCCTGGGTGTTTGAGAAATCCATTTCTAGGCACAAGAGCTGGATGAAGAGTTTTCTTCTCCCTGTACCTCTCCCCTTCCCTTGAGAGAACATCTACTGAAATCTGTTGGCTGGGAATGAGTCAGATGAGATTATTTGGTGTGGGTGGGTGAGGAAGGAGAATCAGGACTCTAGTGACAGCAGTGGGATCTGACCTCAGCGGGATCACAGGGGCAGGAGGGACTATGTGAGCTGCTCCGCTGACTCCTTCTGTAAGTGATCAAAGTCCATCTTTACATTGAGTGCCTTTGCTCCTCCCACTGCAAAGCTGTTTCTGTTCCTTGTTCCTCTGAAGGTTAGAAACAGATGTCTAGTTTCCAGCCCACATGTCCAGCATGGATCAGTTGTGCTCTTCATTCTTGTCTGCTGGCTCTTTTGTTGCTGCAATGCGCTGCCTCCTTCCCCAGTGTATTTTAGAGTGCTCATATCTCCTCCCAGCCTTTGTTTCCTTAGGCTGAGCAAGTTGAGTTTGTAGATACTCCTCTCATAAAATAGGCTTTCTGTCCTTCTTACCATCCTAGAAACTCTTCTCCACACTTGAATGCATTTTTTTTTCTTCATTTGGAGGACTGTCTGGAGAATTCCAACAAGGTCTTGCCTGTGCACTGTTCAGTGGCATTAAATGCTTCCCTGTCTCTATTCATTGGTTCTTCTGATAACCCCTGCTTGACATTGGCCTTTTCAGGAGGTAAGTCACACCCATGGCACAAAAACACCTCTGAGAGAGGTCTTGTCCCTCCTGGGTGCCACACCAATCAGCTTCTGCTTGAAGTGAGAAAGTTTGATTACAAGCACCCAGCTGTCAAAGTCGGTAACACCGTATTTCTTCCACTGCGACATTGTTCTTCTTATTTTTAGGTTATAAGCACAATCCTTCCTTTTCCTAATGGAGTCACTAAAGAAAATATCAAGTAATGGTCATCCCAAGGCAGTTTTATGAGGGCCTCTACCAATGATCTTCTCTCCAGCTCCTCCTTGCTCAATCCCTTGCCCACTTTGCTACCCTTGTGCTCCCAGCACAGCTAAAAATATCCCATCTGACCCTGCATCCAACTCTTTACTGAAGTCTGGAAAATGGAACACTGCGTGATAACTTTTCCTTATCATTTGTTTCTCTCTCACAATTATCAGTGAAGTCTCTGAGTGTCCCTGTATTAGTCCAAGATGCTTGTTAATTCAGTACGTTTTTCTGGAGCGTGCATAAATCTCCGCGGTGCACCAGGGCCATCCATCAGCCAGCTCTGTGTTTACACAATCCCCAGCACAACACTTTCCCCAAAAAGCTTATGAACTCAGCCTGGGCCACATATTCAAAGATGTTGTCAAGTGCTAAGTGAGACTTCCAGGAGTAGTTTCCTCTTGACTTCTCTCTGACATTGGCATCTGAAGCCCACGGCAGTTAATGCTGTGCTTTGAAAGCAAGAGAGGGTGCAGTTTGTTGGCCACCAGTGCCCCTGGGCTTTCTGGTTTGGTATTTTATTTTGTGGTGAAGACTTCCAGGCTTCTGAGCACAGGCTCCTGCCTTCCTTGCCAAGGATGCTCGTATGTATGGCAAACATTATGCTGCTTTGTGTGAAGTCTGACGGCTTTCACACAGCCTCTTTTTCTTCCACCCCTGGATAGCTTCTCCTCATCCTGGAAACCTGGGGAGGCTAAACACATTTAATCCTCTTCAGGAGGACATGGGCAGAATGAATGCTGGCTGTTAAGGTGCTCCTGTGTAGCTGGTTCACCATTTCTACCCTCAATTGCTAATTTCCCTTTCTACCCACTTCTACTTAAAGGTGCTAATTGTGTGGTGGATACTCAACTTCCCTGACCCACAGAGCGGCAGCATCACTTCTGATCCTTTTAGCTCCAGCTAAACTAATAGAAGGATCTGTGTCCTGAGCCTGATTCCAACTCCTATGTAAGAAATTCCTTATTAAATCCACAGAAAAGTAATTTCCTAGTGGTTAGACTTTGGGCTGTTCAGGGCAGCAGTCACTTCTGAGACGTTACGCACATCTGATGCAAAATTACAAAAATGTGTGTTTACCACAGTGACCAAGGGGGCTGAGAAGCTCAAGTTAATATTTATATTTGGCATTGAACCCTATGCACAAATACTTACTTTGGCTGGGTGTAGCACCCCAGTTTATTTTAAAATCCTTTTATATCGATGGTCCAGGTGTGGGGAATTACCCCTGTGCTCTTGGCACTCCAGGTTTTGGAGGTCTCACCACTCTGAAGAGGGTGCTAAGCTCAGAAGGGCATCTCTGAGCATCCCTGGCCAGCTGCTCTGTGGAGGTTACGGACTGATGGACTGTCAGTTTGGACTGTTGTCTGTTTTCAGGGCTGAAACAAGGAAGCAGGAGTAGCTGTGATGCTGTTGGGGTGAGGGGGATGTCGAGCTGGTGCAGAGGGGTAACGATGCTCCATCTATCTCATCCCAATATCTCCATAGCTGACATGAAAAGGGTGTACTGGAATCATTTGCTCCAGAGCTCCCAGCACAGGCTGTGTCACCCAGATTTGCCCAAAAGGTTTGTGCCCTATCTCCCAGCCCCCTGAGCCTGCCTGCCCTGCCTGTCATGCACTGGAAGCATCTGCAACCAGTGTCTCTTTACAAGGTTTTTGTCATTAAAAATACACATGGTGAGGGAAGGGGAGAGGTGGAAAGAAGTGGGTTAACAGGATCCTCTTGAGAGTGCTCTCAGATAAGCACACATTTGGCATAAATGAGAAAGTGGCATCTTCTGGATGCAAGGGTAGGAATTCCTTCAGGTGGATTTACCACCAGCTGAACATCACTGTGGAGTTCAAAATATTTAGCTGGAATAAGTTTGGTTTAAAAGCTTGTGCTGTAGATTCCTGTGTGAGCCTAGAAATTTAGAAATTTACTCTTTTTCAGTCCAGCTTGCCGGAGTTAAGGAGAAGTGCTAAATAACTTGCTCAAGGCTGCCTTGTGAGGACATGAGAGCCCAAACTCCATTAAAAATCCCCAAATGCTCAGTGGGATGTGCTGCCTATGAATTTTGAGGGCAGCGGGACAACTCACTGTATGAAAGAAATACCCCAGCCAGGCACTTGTCATTTAGTTTGACTGTCTTTTCAGCCCTGACTGCTGCCACTGGTTCTTGTCTTGGTACGTTGGTGTCTGGAGGCGTCAGCAGGGAAGCGCTGCCTGCACGATGCAGCATCCCAAAAGCTTTGGCTGGATCAGCCCACCAGTGGCCACAACACTCCTGCAGGAGCTCTCCATGAAGGAAGAGAACCAAACTGTGGCTCCAAGGGTGTTTATTATACTGGGAATGCTCACCTCCCAATGAGTGTACGTATTGAATGAAATCATGCTATGCTTGGGTTGCCAAGTTTTTAACATGTGACTTTGAAAGCGTCATTTGCTGAGGAAGGAAGGTTTCCCGTGGAAATTGATAATGAAGGATATAGTAGGTTTTTGGAAAGAAAACAACTTTTGCTATGAAAACAGCAACGCTGAAACTTTTTTGAGGAGATAAATTGCTTTCTAAAAATGGGCCACAGCTCCTTGGTGTTTCCACAATATTTTACTCTGTGCCTGTGGTGGCTGTTGCTCTGCTTAACACAACAATGTGGAGGTAAGAGAATCACCTGTGGCAGAAAACAGCAGATGGACCAGGAGCATCTCCTGAGTCAAAATTTCAGTGCTTTCTGCCTTTCTCTTCTTCTTCTCAGGTTCTCCACTGATCTTGTCCCCAAACGCAGTGTATTCTTGTCCCCGTAACCACCATTGCCATGAAGTTTTGGCAGCAACTGCATACCAGGTCTCTGTGCTTACCAGACCCCACAAGCACTGCTGAGCTCCTGTTCCCACACAGATTCCCAAAGCAAACGTTACTGCTATAATCTAAAAGAGCAAAAAATGTTTGGAAAACAGCAGATGCAATGGGAAAATGACACTTCCTACATGTGATAATTGTGCAACCTTAACTCTGCCCTTAGAGTATGTCTGCGTCTTGCTGTATTGTTCAAGGAACTTGTGTGGCTTAGAAAAAAGTCATTGGAAGTCTGTTTGGAAATTAAGGTAGTTGGTGGAGGTGCCAGCATGGGTTAAACTACCTGTGTGGGGATGAGGGGCTGGATAGAGTAAGTGGATTACATGCAGCTATTAAACACGGGAGGTGAGTCTGTCAGCATGGTTTCACTGTTAAAATGGGCATCGGTGGACAGGAAAAACCCTCTGTGGCTCGTGCATGAGTCCAGATTACTAAAGCTGTAATGCACAAACCATCGTTGTGTTGCCTCCTGCCATGGATAAGTGCCTATCCCGCGCCTTAAGCCGCTTATATTGGTTTACTTTTTAGTAACAATTTTCTTTATTTTTTTCCTTTGTATTCAACCATAGGTCAACTGTCTCCACACTCACCCTGCAGCCCCGCTCACCACACTCTCAGGTACAGTCCTGTCTGGACTGTGCCTTGCCTGGGGTTTGCTCCTCACTGGTGGGAGCTGTTAGCTTGGCTTAGTCGCCACTGAGAAATTGGGAAAGCACGGTGAAAACACGTCTGCCCTGCAAGGCGTGTGGCCGAACCAACTTTTGTCTTTACCCATCGTTCCTTGCCTTGTCCTCTCTCAGGCTGTTGGTGGCCCCCAAATCCTCCATCCACCAATGCTGAGGAACTGTCCCTGAGTTAAAAGGGGGTCAGCAATGACAGTGACAGCTCATCCTTGGCATGTCCAGCCTGCCATCCCAGCGCTTACACAGGCCCCAGCGGGGAACCTCGGGGCAGAACTGCTGCTTTTGGGAAGTGCCACCTTTTGGGAAATGCCACTGTTCACCACCTTAGGAGTTGTGCAGAACCACAGCTCGTGCTTGGTGGAGTCGACAGGTCACTGAGGGATTTGTGGGAACGTTTCTGGGAGCAGCACTACGGCAGCGCTGCGGGCCAGTGACCTGACCCCGGGCGGGAAGGCAACTCGTGAAGGTGGCGGCCGAGGCACTCGTGAGGGCAGCGGGGGCCCGGCCCCGAGGTCAGGGCACGGAGCAGGAGTTGGCTCCTGCTGCCCGGCCCCTCCGGTACTCCCAGTGCAGGCACCGGGCGAGCGAGCCGGGTCTGGCCGCCCTTCCCCTCGCGGAGCCGCCCCCGTCCCCCCCCGGGACCCGCCGCCCTTCAGGCAGAACGGGTCCCGCCCGCAGCCGCCCCGCGGCGGGGGCTCAGCCCCGCTCCCCCGGGGACGGGCGGACGGCGAGTCCCGCGAGGGGGAAGGGAAGGAAAAGAAGGGGCCACCGCGGGTTGCGCGGAGCCGGAGCGCTCCCGGCGCGGCGGGGTCCCAGAGCGGGGGGGAGCGGCCCGAGGGGCTCTGGGCCGGGGCGGGGGTGGGACCCGCCGGGGGCGGCGCGGGGGGCGCTCCCGGCTCCCTCCCCGCTCCCTCCCCGGCAGGGCCGGCGGCGGGGCCGCCCCCATTGGCCGCGGCGCGGCGGCAGCTCCGCCCGCCGGAGCGGCGCGGCGCGGGGAGGGAGAGAGGGAGGAGGAGGAGGAGGAGGGAGGGCACCGGGGTGCGCTGCGCTGCTAGTCCGGAGCGGAGCCTGGCAGCGGCAGGAGCGGCGGCGCGGGGTGCGCAGCAGCCGGAGCCTGCTGGACGGAGGCAGCCCCGTCCCCCCCCCCGCTCCTCCCTCCCCTCGCCTCTTTCTTTGTGCGCAGGGCAGGGGCGGCCCCGATCCATGGTCATGGGCGACAAGAAGAGCCCGACCAGGTGAGCGGGGGCGCGGGGGCGGGCGGGGAGAGGCGGTAAGATGGAGGGAGCGCGGCGGGGCGGCCCCAGCCCCGGCCGAGGGGATGGCGGCGGGTAGGCCCTGGCTGGCGGCCGCCGGCGTGTGCTCGGCCGCGGCGGGGGGGAGGCGGCGAGGGGCGCCTAAGATGGAGGGAGCGAACGGGGAGGGGGCGGCGAGCCCGCGCCGCCCCGCCAGGTACGGGGGGGGGGGGGTGCGGGCGGGGAGGGAGCGAGGGAGGCTCCTAAGATGGAGGGAGCGTGGAAGGGCAGCGGGAGGAGGAGGAGTGCCGGTGTCTCCCAGCCTGCCGCCGGTGCCAGGGCTGGTGCGGTGCGAGCGCAGCCATGGCGGCTCCCCTCGCACTCCCCGCTCCGCGCACTCGCCGCTCCCAGACAAAGGGAGGTTTAACAAGGTGGAGGAGGGAACGCGCCTCCCAGCCCGCAAACTCGCCCACCCACCCACCCTCCCGCCGCGGGCGGGGGGACGCGGGCGGCCCGGCCCGGCGCGGTTCGGCCCGGCGGGGCCGGGGCGGAGCGCGGCGCCCCCCGCACCTCTCCGGGCCCGGCCCCGCTCCGTGTTTGTCGGCTGCTCCCGGCCCCGGGGGAGAGCGGCGGTGCGAGCAGGCGCTGGGTTTCGGGGCTCTGTAACATGGTTTCTCATGTGTGTGTTTTCTTTTTCTCCTCCTCCTCCTCCTCCTCTCCCTCCTCCTCCCGCCGCCTTTCTCCTCCTCCCCAAACACACACGTACACACACACGCTTCCCCTCTCCCTCCCCCTCCTCAAGGCCGAAAAGGCAAGCCAAACCTGCAGCCGATGAAGGCTTTTGGGATTGTAGCGTGTGCACCTTCAGGAACAGCGCCGAAGCCTTCAAATGCAGCATCTGCGATGTCAGGAAAGGCACCTCCACAAGGTACGTCCGCACCTTCCGACGCGGCTTTTGCTCCGCGCTGGGCTGCGCCGACTTGTTGATTTTTTTCGCTGTTGCCTGCACATCGGCCGGTTGCACCCCCCTTCCTCTCGGTGCAGCCCCTTCTGTCCCTGTTCACGAGCTTGTGGATTTTAAAAATTCTCTTTCAAGCGTTTAATTGGAGCTGGAAGACATGTTTCGTTGATGTGGCAGCAACCTGGAATCTTTTTGTTGTTCTGTTCTTTTTTGTTCCTGGAGATCCACAGCCAGCCACTCTGTGGTTTGAGGCAGATGGTTTTCTGTGGTTTGGGTGCGGGTTTACCCGTGTTTTTTACAGGAGTAGAAATGATTGAGGATTAGGGAGAGAGAAAGGAAACGACTGAAACTAAAGATGCCATGAGAACAACAACTCCCTCCCTGAGATGTTGATCTCTCTGTGACTCTTGTCATCAGAAAGGAATCGGCTTTGTGCTCAGTGTGGGAATGGTGCGGATTTCTGAAAGCTTTAGCTGTCAGGTCTCTGTGATTGCCTTGCGCTGAGTAACTGTGGAGGTCTGTGAGATGGTGAAACTAACGTGCTGTGCTTAATTTAATCTCAAAAAAAGGCCCCAAAACTTGCTCTCTCCCAGTTAAGAGGTTCAGAAAGTTTGTCCTGGAGGTATCGGGTGGCGCTAAAACAGGCGTGCGGTGCTGTGATTTTTCTGTCTTTTTTGTGGTTTGTTTCTACCATGTTGATTCCTGATTTTGTTCATATTGTACCTTCCAAATTTGAGTTCCCATTGCTGTACTCTGCCAAGGAAATAGTCCATAAGATTTCCATTGTGAAAGGCGTGGTGTTCTTTGAGTGCAGCTGTGTATTGAGGTGCTCTCATCAGCAGGCTGTTTGCATGACTTGGCTGTCTTGGCTTGATTGACAGAGGAGGTGAAAGCTTGTTGGGTTGTTATTATTCGCACTGTTCTTTAGACAAAGTGAAGTGCCTACATTTTTAATGGGCAGCGTGTTTTCGGGCTATTGAAACTCTGAGTTACAGTAACAGAGTGCTGTAGTGCTTCACGGTGTGTTTTATGGTGCACGACGGGCTACAAGTATCTCTGTGCTTTTCACAAATTGTACAGAGGTGTTGAACTTCAACCAGTTGCAAGTAGCATAGTTGGAGCATCAATAAGGTCGAGCTTCTGGGACAGTAGCGTTCTGTGCTGCTTCTTGACTCGTCCAGCCTCACTTTGGGTGCCAACTAAACCTTCCCGGCACACTTGATTCCTGTGGGTCTCTGTTTCCTTGGCTTCCCCGTTGGCTCAGGTAAAACGTGTTGATCCTGCAGTCGCCTGGTCTGTAACTGTGCTACTACAGAGCGTAGCCGAGCAGTCCCCAGGCGCTCCCGCGGCCTCACGTCAAGCATGTGCCTGGGTGCTGGTGGGAGGAGAGCCTTAATGAGATGTAGGAGCCCATATGGGATGGATCTTGTATCAGACACTATTATTTTCATTGGCCACCATGCTGCTGTTCATTTGGAGAGCAGCAGCTTGCTCTCACGTGCCCTTACTTTTGTTCTTTTTTTTTTTTTAAATGATAATTTTCAAACTGTTTGTTGAGGTAGTAGGATGTTTTGTCTTTTAAAGAGCTATTAAGAGTGATAGTAGTCGATGATTTCAGGTTAAGAGCTGTAGCCTTACTTGCAGATGTGATCCTTGGGTCTAGAACATTGTAATTCTGTTTAGCTTTTAATGGACCCTTATGAATGGCTTCTAATTTTAATTCATTTAATTCATCAGCTTTCTATTCATTTTTTGCTGCTTTTAAAATTGCTTTTGTTTGTAGAATTTGAGAAAGTATTTAAAATATTCAATGGCCCATCATGTCTTCTTGCATATTTGTATAATTTATGAATAAATACAACAGAAAGCAGAAGTGATTAAGTGTTGTGAGGGAGCATTGTGTGTTGGGAAATCCTGGGAGGTCAGAGCTATTTGTGGTGTTACTTTGAATGTTATAGTATGTGACGTGCAAGTCACTGCTGGGGAAATTCTTCAGAATTTTTAAAATAAATGACTGATGTAAAGATGCTTAATGAGTTATGATTGATAATCTATTACTTGAAATATAAGGTGTCTGATAAGCTTGACTTTTAAGTTGCAATTCGACAAGTTGATGACACTTCCACAGTTAAAACTGCCTTGCTTCATTGTGACTTACTTCAGTAAGACTTATGGAAATTTATCAAACTCACTTTAAAGAAAAACCTCAACCAAGTAGTGAAAGGCATGGTGAGGCAACTGGTTTTCATCAAATTATTGTGTGCAATTACAGTATGCCCAGGGTTTTTTTAAGATCTGGTATGACCTACTTCCCCCCTCCCTCCACTCAGAAGCCAGTTATTTGTTGTGGAATTTACTTTGGCTGATAAATTTTCTCTGATTTAAGAACTAGTGAGGCCCTTAGCTAATTCTCACCGTGTGTATTTTTTTCAGACTTGATATGATCTGTTGGCGTGTGGGAGGGGTGGCTGGCAGCAGTTAGAAGTTTTATTTTCTCAGATCCAACTATCCCCTTTCCCTAGGATCTCGTAAAAGGAGCTTCAAACACAGTTTCAGAGTTGACCTGCCAAGTCAAAATCATTGTAGAGGCTAAACAGTTAAATTGCGCCTGAGTATTTTTACAGGGAGCTGTTTATAAATATTTCAGGTGCACTTTTAAATAAAAATTAGGTCAAATCCATCTCTGAAGAATTGGGAGTTGTCATGCACAGATTACATTAAACCTGTGGCACTTACTTGAATGCTGGATTTGTTACAGTATGTCACTGACTCCCTTTCCTCAACCTGATTCTTGCTATTTTATGGTTAAACTTTTATTACTTTCTATTTAAGCAAGTATGTTGAGTTTTTCTACTGTTTTCCTTTTGTGAGGATCATGCCAAAGATACAGGCTGTGTTCAACTCAGCTGAACCCAACACTCGGCTGGATGAGCCCATGATTTAAGCGGCTGGCTTGGAAGTGAGTGGTGGGAAGGTGTTTACTGGGGTGTACAATGCTTTTTTCCTTTCCTGGAGATTTTTGGAATGGTGTTACAGCACAGGGAACTGGTGCTGGTCACCCCTTGTGTCCTGGGGTTCTTCTGGTGGTTTGCTTTGGTGTAGCAACACCAGCTCCTGCACACAGGAGAAGGCTTGAATTAAAACTTGTGCCGGGAAGTTTGCTCCACATGTTCCTTTCCAATATCCATTCCTGCTTCTAACACGGAAGGAAAGTTTACTTTGGATTTCCTAAGACTGTGAGGGCAGGATTTGGCCTCGTATTTCCCATTATGTGAGTTCCTCTTTGAGGGCAGGTGATGGGTCCCTGTTTAGTTTTCCTAATGGTATTCTTGCTCCTCTTCTCCTTTGGTTCTTTGATAGTTTATATATGTTATGTTCCTGTACACCTCTTGTAACTTCCTCTCTCCTCCCAGACATGGCTGTGAAGTGTTTCTCCATGGGATTGTTTTCAGGCATCATTGTGAAGGAGAATATTTGCTCCCTCCTGATTTCAGAGATACTGTTTTCTGAAACTTTGCTGTTGGATAAATAGGCAAGCCCTGCGATGTGGTGGAGCTTCTCCGATGTTAATTTTGCTCTAACTTTAGGATAAGTGCTTTCCTTGTCTGAACTCCACATCCTTTTATCATGAATGTGCCTTGAGTACAGAGAAATACACTTAAAGTCGGGCGGAACATGTGAAAGCAACAACTGGATGTCTGACATGCAAATTAATAAAACAATGGGAGTTTAAAGTACAAAATTAATAAGTTGTAGAGTGTGTGTGTCCTTTGCAAGGTGTACACTTAATAAGCATTTCTGTTTTATTTGTTGCTAATACCTGTATGCCTGAAGTGCCTGGTTTGGAGTTTGCACCAAGTGATGTGGATATACACTTCATTGTGGAGTGTTGAAGGAGTAATGTCAGTACTGCTTCACCCTTTTGCCATCCTTATTTCTGAGGGGAGGCCAAGCTGAAACTGTTAATCATAATTCTAAAATGAATATTCTCTTGTGTGGAACAGGTGTCACAGATACTGGCCTTTGTTCCCCTTCAGTTCTCCAGAAAATTCCTTTGCACGTTTGCAGGATCTAAGCTAGTGCCTTGAGGGATGCAAACTACTGTCCATGTCACCGTGGAAAAGTATTCTCTTGTTCTGCATCCAAGCTGGGCTGACCAGAATAGGCACCAGATAGTCCTGCTATTCCTGGAATGAGGAATCAGGCTTATGATCCTGACCTTCCTACAACTAATACATGCCCTGCTTATTTGCCATGTGTTTGCAGAAATGTTCTTCTGAAAGCGCTTACTTTGGTGTGGGGCTGTGCTGTAGGCTGGAAGCAAAGTGGTTTACTTAGGTTCTTTCAAGTTAGACAGCTTTCACCTGGATTAGGTTGGTTTTCTTTAACATTAGAACTGGGCTTTAAGTGGCTTAATTTCTATAAAAATGCAATATGTAACTCATCTGGAAAAAGCTGTTGTGGAAGGGATGTTGGTGCCTTTACTCTGGAATACTTGTTTTACTATTTGGCTGTTTAGATCTCTGGTTAAATCATCCCTGATTTTCCCATCGATCGCTGCAGTTAAATGGCTGTTGGATCAGGTGGAGGGAAGCGTGGTCAGTACCAGCCTGGAGCTCTGCCAGTGTTCCACCAGGCCATCCACATCCTGAGGATGTGTCCCCTCAGGGACTGCTGTGCTGGTGATGGAGAGTGCAGTGTAACTCTGCCTAGGTAGTTCTGAGTGCTGGAATGCACAATACCTATTAGCAAAATGTTTGCCCACATGCCAGGAGTTCTTGAGATCTCTGTTGTCTCATACCTTGTTTACCCACACTGCCTACAAGTGGCTGTTACTTTGGAGTACTTTTGCTAAGTCTGGCAAAGCCACCAGGGCAGAGGAGCCAAGGACAGGAGCAAACAGCATTTGACAAGAGAATGCTGATGGTTCACAGCAAACCCTCAGTTCTGGGGCTGTGGTTTGACCACACACTAAGTTTGTGACTTGTATTGCAGGACCCCAGCTGTCTCAGCCATGTGCCTTGGAGTATTGATCCGTTATGAACTGGCTACTGGTACAGATTCATGCTACACTTATTTTTTAAACTGGCAGGGAGTTAGTCTGTGAGGCTTCATCTGAGCAGATGAAGCTGTTCAGCTTCAGATGAGCTATTACCTGGTGCAAGCATAACCCTGGTGTAAGATTTGTGTCTTGTACTTCAGCTGTTTGAAAGAAGTGAGAGTTGTGTCCTGATTTGCTCTTTGCAGTGTTTGGCTCTGGCATTAATGATCTCATTACCATCACCCCAGGATTTCTCTTAGATCTCAGCACCTCTGGGAAATCATTCTCAGCAGGGAAGATCTTCAGTATTGACGTGCAGCACCAAGGCAATACCCCTTTGCTACGGTTGTCGGATTTGGGTACCTGAGATGCTGTTGGTGACAAATGCAGTAGGGAGTGTGGTGGTTCCTGTGATCACTTTGCTTCTACCACTTGTTTTCCCCAACTGTCCTATTAAGGAATAATTGCTGTACCTGTTGTTTTCCTGGTTTTATTAGGATAAAAAGATCTTTTTGCAAAAATAAGTAGTAAAATCTTCAGCATGGATAAGGGGTGCTTATAATATTTATGTGGACTACCCGTTTGGGTTAAATAATTGTGGGTGGTAGGATTTAATGTCAATCTCTGATTTCTCTTGGAGACTCTCAAAAGATCTAGTGGATAAACTGCCACACTAAGCATGTTAATATATCACTGATAATATGCAGTGTGGATATTATTCATTTTTCCCTTCCTCCATCAACTGCTTTCTTGGGAGACAGGAATCTAAATCAAAGTATGTATGTGCATGTAGGAGGAGAGGGCATGCAAGTCTTTTACTGCTGCAAACAGGCGTCCTGTCCACTGGGATACTGACCCCTCGCTCCTGACAGGTCCTTGTGGGGAACTGGTAGGCAGAGGAATGCAAGAGCAACTTTCTCTCCATGCCTTTCTTAATTGCCCTGATTGTTTCATGTTCCCGTCAGCTGGGTGTGGAGGGGCTGCTGCCTTTGCAGGACTGGTGGGTGTATTTGCACCCGGACGTGGGTTCCTCTGGTCAGTGGAATTGGATGAACTAGAACTAAGAAAGTGTGCAGTGTTGCCTGGAGTAATAGTTGAGAGGAGGGAAGTGGTGGATGCAGGCGTGGTTCTCTGTGGCCACCCTTGGCTCCTGTGGGATCCTGACTGGCTGTCCTGTGCTGTGTTGGTGTTCCCCAGCAGCGTGCAGTGCTCTGGGGCTCTGTTTTAGCTGAACTGTTGGGCCCTTGAAAAAAAGCACATGAGACCCAAGACAAATGAGGGATGAAGGGTGTCAGGAAATCTGCTATGGGCTAGATGGATTGTTTTGGCTGGCTACATCTGGCTTTTGTGCTGTAGCTTGGACACCCCTGCCATAACTCCAGGCTAGTTCACTGCTGATCATGAATCAGGTGTCACTTGTGCTCCAGCAGCTGCAAGACTTGCTGTGCATTATTGGTAGGCTTTCTGTTCCCTGCTGTGGTGCCGCTCCTTTTCTTACTGCTCCATTGGGCTTGAACAAACAGACAGGCCCTTCCAGGGTCCCTTGGTGAGAAACACAGAAGTTGAGGGCAGTTCTGGGGAGCCCTGCTGGCGTGCAGGGATATAGCAGCAGGGTGGGACACACGGCTCGGGGAGCACTCCTGCGTTAGGGGATGCATGTGCTCTGCTTGCCCTTTATTTGATGTGCATCTATCCTTGTCTGGGGAATTCTTCTTATGAGGAAACCCACTGACCTATTTAGTGGGATTTCGAGTGGTTCTGTAGGTTAGTGGGTTCCAGTCCCTCAATGTAGGTCACTCGCAAGGTAAGCTGGAGTTTCATAACATGTAGCTCTACCCTGAAATAAGATTCATGCAAAGTCTCTCTGTGGCTGTGTCTTGCAGCTGTACTTTACATCTCTTTGCACTGGGCTCCTCCTTCACAAGGTAAAACGAGAAATTGGGGCACTTCCAGTGGGAAGGGGTCTTACAGGAGGGTTTATGAGTATTTATTTACTTAAGGCCTGCAGGTTTCAGAGAGGTAAGGGAAAATTTTCCTTTTTGCCATTTCATGTTTATAAAAGACGTGGCAAAAAAGAGCAGGTTGTGAGTACTGAGTAACCCATCCAGGCTACCCTAAGCAGATGTCCAGGAGTACAGGATACAACAGAAATAATGTGGAAATGCCTCCATTACGTTTATGTAAGTTCCTTTTACAGCTGACATATGCTAAATACATTGATTGTCTCTTTGTGCAGACAGATTTCCTTTACATCAACCAGAACTCCTTTTACACTTTTTTGGTACATCTGGAGATACGACCAGATCCTTGACATTGCTCTTCCCATAAACCAGCTATTAATTAGGAGCATGTTCTTTGTAGCAGAGTGCTAATTGGTACATCAACAAATTCACTGCCTGTTAAACATGGGAAAGATTGTAATTCTGACTGGCTCAAATATAAATGAGAGGGGAAAAGCATCACTTCTCCTTGCTGGTGTGGTGGGATTAGTTTGATTGTTCAGTAGCTCAGTGTCTTCTGAGTTATGTGAATCTCAAGTCCTGCCTAGCAAAAACCAAAATGAACTGGCTAAAACTGGCTGTTGTTTTGATAATATTTTATTATTGAAGTGCTGTCTTTCTGAAAGTTCAGAGTACAGCCACAGCCAATCTTTTGTTAAGTAATACTGGAAATGCATGAGAAAAATGGGTTTTTAGGGTTCTAAAACATGGATTGTGAAGCTGGGAGACCTGATTTTGAACTGTATGTGGTCTTATTTGAGACACTGGCCTGGGATTGTGGAGTACATTCCTATGCTACAGAGATCAAAGTACTAAAAATTTGTGATTATGTTCTTTGCTGCAGAAGCAAAAGTCTTGTAATTGTAAAATAGATGTTGACCTTCTGACTGATAAACATTTTGAAGCATCTGTTTTATGGCAATTTGTTGGGAGCTGAAATGTTCCATATTTAATATTCATGGTGTGTGCTTCTTGTCAGTTGCTGTATGGAGGTGCAAACTTCCAGAAACAGTGTTTACAGCTTATATGGGAATATGGACATGTTGGTGTGGACAGTGGGATCAAGTGCACCCTCAGCAAGTTTGCTGATGACAGGAAGCTGTGGTGTGGTCACATGCTGATGGGAAGGGATGTCATCCAGAGGGACCTGGGCAGCCTAGAGAGGGGGGACCATGCAACCGTCATGGCTGGATGGAGAATGGACTGGGAGCAGCCCTGGGCAGAAGAACTTGGGGGTGTTGGTTGAGGAAAAGCTCAGCGTGACCCAGGAATGTGCACTGACAACCCAGAAAGCAAAACATGTCTTGTGCTCCTTCCTCAGAGCATGGGCAACAGGGAGAGGGAGGGGATTGTGCCCCTCTGCTGTGCTCTGGTGAGACCCCACTCCAGTGCTGCCTCCAGCTCTGGGAACCTCAAGAGAGGAAGGATGTAATGCTGCTGGAGCGAGTCCAGAGGAGGCCCCAGAGATGATCAGAGAGATGGAGCCCCTATCCTATAGAGACAGGCTGAGAGAGTTGGGATTGTTTAGCCTGGAGAAGAGAAGGTTCCGGGGAGACCTTAGAGCCCCTTCCAGTGCCTAAAGGGGCTCCAGGAGAGGTGGAGAAGAACTTGAGACAAGGGCCTGGAAAGGGGGAATAGCTTCAAGCTGAACAGAGGGCAGGGTTAGACTGGATATTAGGAAGAAATTCTTCCCTGTGCGGGTGGTGAGGCCCTGGCACAGGTTGCCCAGAGAAGCTGTGGCTGCCCCATCCCTGGAAGTGTCCAAGGCCAGGTTGGACCAACATGATCTAGTGGAAGGTGTTCCTGCCCATGGCAGAGGGTTGAACAAGTTAGTCTTTAGGATCCCTTCCAACCCAAACCATTCTGTGAGTCTCTGTTCAGGAGTTCCAGAAACTTTAGTTTGAGGACTTTACCAGATTGGTTGTCTTTAAATAAAATGGAAGCAAAACAAGTCAATTTTGGATTTTTGTTTAGGTCTAAACAAGGAGTAAATGTTTAGACATGTTTTCACAAGCAGATTGTTGATAGGGATTTCAAGAGTTATGGTGAATTGTTTGTAACATGCAGAGGTGCTAAGTGAGACAAAATATCTTGCTTGAGATAAAACTGTCCTCTTCAGATTTATATTTTTGAGTAGACAGACATCAGACTGATCATAATCTAAAGTATTTTTACCTGAACTAAATTATTTTTGTACGTGTGGAACTGTGTCTGGGTAATTCATGAGCAACTTTACGTGGTGGAATCGGGGAGGTGGACAGAGGATGCAGAACTACTGGAATTTGGTGGTTTCAGTGATCTAAAGTTGATCAGAACACTGCCCCACGAGTCTTGAGCACAGGTTACCCCCTGCACCCTGGTCCCAAATGTGCAGCCTTTTTATATTATGGGGGTATTTCTTAATGGAATAGGATTGCTCCCTTTCTTTCTTTTTTTTGTTATCTATGTACTAAATAAACACATGGGGAAGGATTTATATTTTCTTCCCACTTCTGCAGATGTCAACAGGGCTTGCATGATGTTAATGTGATTTCAGCCTGTGTAAGAGATGCTGGAATTCATGCTTTAGAAAATCAGTTTGCTAAATATCCTCAGGTTGCCATTTTTTAATCTATATGATTGTATTCACTGTCTGTGTTTTAATTTGATCAAGAAATTTATGTCTATGGTACATGTTTCATTCCTTTGTTTAATAAAAAAACCAAAATCTAGTTTAGCAGAAGGGTATAAATTTTCCTTGCCCTGGTTGGACAAAGCATGCTGATCTGCTCAGGTTGTTGGAAATGTGTGTTTCTGCTGAGACATTTGGCTCTCATTATATATCTTGGAGCTCTTATTCTGAAAGTGCTTTCACTGTTTTTTTCGGAAGTGGCACTGAGCACTTTCTCTTCCTGAGATGAGATTTCAATAAGAGAGGCAATACATTGATGGATGATGGCCCTGTGATGGAGTCAATCAGCCAGTGCAGTCATTTGTCTCCTGGGGATACAGGGTAGAGCACATCATTAGGAGCAGAAGGGGAGGCTTTCCTCTGTAATGCTAATAGGGTGAGGAAGCTGGTTGGTGCCTGTTTGCTGCCATTGCTCAGTTATCACAGATGCCTTACAGAGAAATAAAACTGTTTTCATTTGTTGTCCATGGGTGTGGATCAATTTAACAAAAATATTTAATAAGCACTAGGAAATGTTTCTGATTCAGCATAGCATTAGCAATGCGTAAAAATGGGGAAGTATTTCCGGGGAATTGTGTGTGTGTCTCACTGGTTTTACACACAAGTAGCTTGACTTGTGTAGGAAAGACTGGCAGCTGCCCGATACTAGTGTGGGATTTGAAGGGCTGTGGGTCTTATTTGGAGGAGAAGTGTTGAAAGTGAAGCCCGTGGGTTGCAGAAGTTACTGTAATAGTGTCTGACAGCGCTGGTTTGTCAGAGCAAAAGGCAAAGCACGTGGCAGTGAGGGTGGTGGGTGGCTTGGCCAAGGCACAGCTTGGTGCTGTGCTGGTCTGTGGCAGCAGGACTGAGGTTGGTGTGCTGGGCATCATCCAGCTTTGCCCAGGGAGGATGAGTTAACCTGCAACAGCTGTTCCTCAATGGCTGCTTTGCTCCTTTCCGGGCTCTTTCCTTCTATGGAGGTGGTGTAGCAGTGATCCCATCAGGAGCGAGTGTGGGCTTTCCTTGGAGTGGGCAGGAGCACTGCTGTTTCAGGATACAGGGTTGCAAACCTTATATAAGCACTATCTCAGTGTCCAGGGATGGTCAGTGGCACATATGGAAACCCTCCTGTTGGGAGGAAAGTGTTCTGGGTGGCTGGTGGGTGTTTCTGTGTACACTCTGGTACAGGGAGTGGGGCACTGCTTGTTGTGGAGGCTTTCTTTTCCCCTCTTTTAACTCACTGTGACTCTGGACAACTCAGTAATAGCTCACCTGCATAGGTTTACCTGTCTGTAAAGTAAATGCAGTATGAAGTCCACATGTAGCTTATAGGAGGCAAAGTTCATTTTTGGAAAGCACTTTAGGTTCTGAAATGTCTTCTCAGAAACTGCACATGAAGTCAGACTTAACAAACAGTGCTTATCTTCCTTTCTCTGAACTTCGTAGATAATCATTTAAAAGCAGGGGCAGCAAGAAAGCAAGTTATGTTGCAACTCCTGGAATGGTGTGGTGGGTAGCTTTTGTACACATTTTTCTCTCGTGTACAGTGATGCCTGTGCTCCTGAGGCTCTGGAGGAATGGCTGAGCTCCGTGGTGTTTGCATACTAAAGGCATGGGGTTGTCAGAGCTGTGCCATTTTACATGCGGGTTAGCAGAGCAAGGAACATGCTTCATCATGGGTGTGGGAATGCAGTGCTCTGGCAGCAATTAAAAGCCATTAATTAGAAGTACTTATTGCCGGATGTGAGTCAAGTTAGTTGTGAGTTGCTTAACTTCTGAGGTCAAGAAGATCTAATGCATCCCGAGACATGCTTTGTTGGTGTCCATGGGACTGCCAGGCTGTCCACAGGGACGGGCTGGAATAGCAGAGCTCAAACTGTGGAATTTTGAGCTTCATTAAATGACTTATTGACAGTGTCAGTTTGGCAGCACCTCTGCAAGCTGGGACCACACATTTGCATTCAGAATTTTAGGCCTTTGAAGGGTTTGTTAAGGCTCCTGGGTTGCATCAGCTGGGAAGGTACAAGTACACGCTGGGAATTTACAGTGCTGTGCTGAGAGTCACTGTGACTGAATCAGCATTCAGAGAAGTGATAGTGAAACTTTATGGTAAAGAAAAGC
This sequence comes from Lepidothrix coronata, assembly GCF_001604755.1. Classification (NCBI taxonomy): domain Eukaryota; kingdom Metazoa; phylum Chordata; class Aves; order Passeriformes; family Pipridae; genus Lepidothrix; species Lepidothrix coronata. Next base: position 803,796 of record NW_016690350.1, on the reverse strand, counting down.
TGTCCTATCTCTATGAAGAGGATGACATTTTTTTCCAATTACAAATTAGCAAATTGATAGAAAAATCATTGACAAACAGGGAGGTTGAACATTATGTCCTTGTGTCACAGACCTACTCTGTGAATGCATGGGAGATCACCTATGTTCAACCTGTGCAGTTACAGAGATGTAAAATATGAGGACAGTCTCACTGCTTGTGCCTGGAAGAAGCATTCCTGCTGCCAGCAGCCCAGTATGTCCAGCAAATAATGCAAAAAAAGACCTGTAATGATGTACCTGTTACAGTTCTGTGCCAGTTCTCAGGGTTTTCCCTAAAGTGCAGGGAGAGTGAGGGATACTATCTAGCAGTAGTTTATCTCTTTGTTTTTCCTCCTCTTTACTTATTTTTTTACGTGTTAAGCCAACCTGACTTTCCCACTGGGACTCTGAATTCAAAATTCTGAAGTTGTACAACTGTGTACTACACTGCCACAAGCATGAGTAGTTTATTATTCTTTTTTTCTATGAGGGCATATAAGTGTAAGGAGCAGCTTTACTTAGTCACAGGTGTGAAGTGTGTCAGAATATGGACCCTGTGCTAAGAAATTAGTTTAATAACAGTTGGTCACTGTATTTCCAAGTGTGTTGGCACTTGAAAATGTGTCTTGATTCAGCAGGTAGTTGATGCCTGGGGAGAATGTGACCTTTTGCTCTTTGCATTGATTTTTTCGAGTCATGTCCAGAGGCTGCAGAAGTGAATGCAGCACTTTGCTGTCAGCTGCAAGGGTTGGATCAGGCCTCTGGGACCAATGCATTGAGAAGAAAGGGAATAAGTTGACATGAAACTTAACACGGTTGTCTTTTGTGATCTTGCTTTGTTCCAAGACTGTTGTTTTTCAGGTAGATGTTTT
>NW_016690350.1:792744-802485 GCF_001604755.1 Lepidothrix coronata | reverse complement strand
AATACACATTTTCGTTGTTGGGTTTTTGAATAGAAATTTCAGGGCAATTAAGTAAAACTGTCAGTCTTTAACCACTTGTGTTTTTAGGGGAGCTGAAATGGCTATTGAGGCTTGCAGAGTAGCTTGTTTTGTGACAGGCTCAAACCTGTCAGGAAAAGCTGTGTATTTTAGCAAGGCATCAGATGAGTCTGTGCACCTCAGACCTCCTGTCTCATAGGTATTGAGCTGGAGGTGTAATGCTTTCAAGTTTTTAATATTAGCGTCTCTGAATATCTTAAGTACACAGAGATGGTAATGAGAATTCTGAGGTGTTGCTCTAATTCTAGGTGAATTTGATAAAAAAATGATTGTAATTTTATTCCTTTAGGTCACTGAATGCTTCAGTTGTCTTAAACCTTTACAGTCCAACATTTAAAAATATTTTTTCTCTTAGTTGGTGTGTAGATGTGGTGTTTAAGGACATGGTTTAGTGGTGGGCCTGGCTGTGCTGGGTTAATGCTTGGACTAAGATTTTAAAGGTCTTTTTCAACCTATATGATTCTATGAAAAAGCGAGAATTTTGCTGGTATAGAACTTAATATTTCTGTTTCTAAAAAGGTACCTTAGCAAACGTATCGATTGGTGATTAATTAGAAAGTAATTCTCATGTCTAAAAATTTGTTATAAAATGCGATACTACTGCTAAGCAAATGTAAGGCTGCCTGCCCTCCAGTTTCGTATCTACTTTGCTTCTCTGAGTCAGTTTGTTCAATATTCACTGCTACTGACCTTGGATAATTAAGAAAAAACTCTGCTGTTCTGAGGAGATAAATGCAGCTCCTGTTTGGAACGAGGCTGATTAGCCCCATTGTGAAAGTGTGATCTAATGTCAGTAGTTTCTGGTGGGATGGATGCTGGCTTTGCAAGGCTCAATGTCCCTCTTTTCTGCTCCCTGATATCCACCTGAAGTTGGTGAAAGTCTCCCTGGGCCTCCAAGATCTGAAGCTTGCAGTGGACCTCTTCAGTTTTCAATGACAGTTAATTTAAGGCTTCTTTTGCTCTCGGAGTCACTTTGTCGCTTTCAGCCTATTTCCAGAGACAAGGCTGTGGTTGTGCTCTGGGTGGAGGTTTGAGATTCCTGACTGCTGCAGTGGCTGGAGCAGGGATTGGTGCAGGTGGATGTTCCTGTTGCACAGCAGGGTTGGTGACACTGTTGGATGTCACACACCAGGGTTGCCAGCCCTGTGCACTGGGGGCTGAAACACCAGTGGAGAGAAAAGGCCAAATCACAAAAACAAGAAAAAAATTCAGGAGAAGCAAAATTTTTTTCAGGCCAGTGAAATTATTTGTCAAAATTTGGCTGTTGGACAAGTCCCTCGCTCTTTTATTTTTCTCTGTGCTGCCTCTTGGGCTTCATTTTTTACTTCTCTGTTTGCTCTCCAGGAGATGTTTGTGACTTAAACTACGGGCTTGTTTAAAAAACAAACAGCCCTTACACTGTAAACATCTTCATGGTGATCACACAGTTGCACAGTGGTTTAGTGAGCTTTTTTCTTTTCCACGTGAGATACTTTGCTACTATATTTACTCTGGCAAAGTACTCCAGGCTGAAGATGGTTAATAAAGTTGCACTTTGGTGATTTTTTTGGTTTTGTTTTTCTTTAGCTGGTGGCAGCCTCTTTACCTTCTTTGGAAAATGTACTCTGATGGTAAATTGTGTATTTGCGAGATTGTCCTTTGTTAATACACATTGGATCGTTGTTCCTGGTGAGATATTTGGGTACTGATGGGATGGCAGTGCTTATCAGGAAGATTTTAAATGGCTTGTGGACTCTGGTTTTGAAGCCAAAATTTGCAGGCTTGAAAATCTTCAAGACGTTGTAATCTTCCCCCCCTCGCCAAAGGTATTATTTATTTGGGAAATTGCATAATACTTGTTATGCAAGCAGTCTCTTTTCAGCCACTGTGTAAAGTGTGCTATAGAAAAAAGTGTTATTTTTTTTTCAAATTCAGGTAGCAAATGGCACAAAAATCTCACAACTGAGATGTTTTAACGAAGAGAGAGGTTTTGATGAAGGTTGTGTTGTGTTTGCAGCAGACGTAAGGCAGCGCTGCACACAGCAAATGTTCACACCTGTTCCCACAAAGAGATTCAATTCCCACCATGCATCCAATTCTGAGAAATGATGATTGAGTGGACAGACCGTGGATAAAATCAACATAGGTCCGTTAATTGAAATACATTTTTCATGGAATGTCGCTAGTAAACAAGTTCTTAAGTGAAATCTATCCATACCTTACTTTACAACACCTCATTTGAGGATTTGCTGCTTACCCCAAGTTCTAGGTCATTTTTCACATGTCTGTGTGTGTCCTGAAGTAACTCATTTTTGTAGACATCTCTCTCCTTTTCCTCTGCAGGCTGGTGCATGGCCTTGTTTTTGAGTTTCCCTGAAAATCTGGTTTTAAAAAAGGATGAGTTGATACAGTAGAGTATTACTGGGGTTGTAGGAGGACACTGGAGCCCTCATCCTCTTTGCACCTTTAACTCCACAGCATTAAAATACAGTGTGGCTGCTTCCCAACATCAGGAGCCTTACAGGTTTTACATTCAGGTTTTAGCTGTGTGCCTTGAATAAATCTGTTTATTTGAGAAAGTTGTTTCATGTAGTGTCTGAGTGGAAGAGTTACTCAGTTGAACAAAAGAGACTTAAAATGAAGCTGTTAATTGTCACAGCCGGTGACTTTTTCTATGCGTTGCTGCCAACTGAGAGCACTTTAAACTCCCATACGAGGTATGAGAAGGCCCATACCTCTTATCTGCACCTCCCTGAGTAAGGAAAGCAGTTGTTCAATTATTGTCTATAATTAGTGTGCTTCAGTGGGCAGGCAGGTGTTAGTTATTCAGTCTCTTTCACTGTCTCTTGCTTTTCCAAGAGTGTGTGCCTACCAGTTTTCTGTCCTCAGGCATCAGGACGATCCCTACCTGGCAAAACCTGTGTAGTGGGTGGGCTGCTCCTAACAGTTGTGAAAAGGGGGAAGCTTAGATAAGTACAAAAATGAGTCCAGCTGATAGAGGAGTATCTTACCCAGGTTGAAAGAATTTGAGACATGCTGTGATTGCAGTAATGAATGAAGTATTCAGAATAACTTGTCCAGTTCTGTGTGGTTTCCCTGAAAGCAGGCTTGCAAGTCTGAGGGCCTATTATTTAACTTCATGGGGCTGATTTAGACTAAGCTTATATCTTCCTGTAGAAATCATTGAACTTAAAACAGCAGATCGTCACGACCTCAGTACTACTGCTGCTTTCTGTAAAATGCTTATTATAGGTATTGCAGCATCCAAAATGTTTACTCATCACTGAACACTTGTTACCCAGGCAGGTTGTTTGTGCATCTGTGTACAGTGTGGAGGGTGTGTGCATATAGGATTAACATAGTTTAACTGCATGGAGAACTTTATGGTCTGTATAAGTCCGACTAAAACTTAGGACTCTTTTATGAGAATTATTTTCTCCTGTGTATAGACCAAAGGGAAATAAATGACCTGAAGTTCTTGCTGGTAAGAAAAAAGAAATACAGAAGTGGATTTTGTTGCTGGAACCTGTTTTATAAAGACAGCAGATGAGTGTGCCTGTGAAGCTGCTGTAGTGGTTTTGTTTGGTTTTGGAGCAATGGAGAAATAACTTGTGAAAGGCCTGGGCCTTGGTGTTGCAGTGGGCACTATGTGTGGACATGCTTTGTCTGCTGCTCATTAACAGGTCAGCTTCTTTAGACTTTACCATTCAAAGTTATTTTATAAGCTTATCAGGTATTTTATGTCACTACATGTCAGTCATTGAAATGGTAACCTTTGAGACAGCACTTGTTTAAACTGAAAATCCACTTTCCTCAGAAACACCTTCTGCTGGGGACTTATCAAGTACTTTAATGGGAGTCTGTCTGCTTTGGTGAAACTCTTGGTTTAGCTGCTGCTGTAAAGAAAGGGAGTCAGACTGTTGGTGCAGTACAGTGATGGAAAAGCTGTCTAGGTGTACATGAGATTAGAGGAATGATAAACCTGGATTTACACCTTAATGCAAGCACACCATTCCCAAAGGAGGTAGAGCAAGACTTGTGCTCTGTTAAAACACTGCCTTTCCAGGGAAATCCCTGTAGAAGAGCACTACTGTTGATGACAAAACGAGCAAAGGATGTTCAGTGTCCAGGTTTCCTGCTACAGATGTATTTAAAAGGCTCACATTACTCTTTCTTCAGCCCTGATCCTCAGTAAGTCAGTCCATTGCCTGTGTAAGGTAAAGGAGGTTCACTTGAAGTTGATGGAATTGGTGTCACTGAGGTTAAACTTCAGTGTAGGATGTATTGTCTGAAACGCCACCGAAGTGCATTTGTCTGTAAGCAGAGAAGTCAGATGCTTCCCAAACTTTTGGTGACTGTACCAGCATGTCCAGGAAATGTCTGCAGCCTCCAGGGAAGGAGCAGAGAATTCTCTTCCAACTCACGCTGGTAGTTTTTTAACAGTTGTGTAAGTAGCATTTAAGCTACGTTGAGCTTTGACTGTGTAACTCACTGGCTTTTCCCACTTCACCTCCACTACCTTCTTTGAGCTTAATATGCCACTTCAGGGGAAAAAAAATAGGAATTCTTTTCAAGGAAGCTCTGAGGTGATTTGCTGCCTTTTCCTTTAGAAAAGACTTGAAGCTTCTTCCAAGTTCAGAAGGACACAGCTACCTGCATTTCAGAGAGCAGCGTGGAGCGGCTGTCGGGATCCAGAGCTGCTTGTTGGTTTTGGATGAAGCTGCCTGCCCCACACTGCCCTGGCTGCCACCGGGAGAGGAAAGAAGCTGAATAAACAGGGAAACTGTGAAATAAACAGCAACAAAACCAAACCTAGCCCCTGCCTCGGGGCGTGGGCTCCAGTCAGTAAAGCAGCTGTTTCAAAACTAGACTTTCTTTTGTTAAAAGGCACATAAAAGCTTTTCTGCTTTTGTTTTTGTGCCATAATGATAATTTCCATGTGTTTTTCTGTGGTATTTGATTGCTTTCAACTTCTTCTGAGGAAACTTAGTGGAAAAGTGAGCAGTTGTGTTATTGCAGCATGAAGGTGGTTGCTTCAACTTTTCCTGCCTTGTGTACCCCTGTGTTTTTAGAAGTGACCAATTTCAGGTAGTGAACTTTTAAGTGTTTTTCTAAGTTTCCACTCAACTTTTAAAGCTAAATAGACTTTTGGAGTTCCAGGTCAGGCTGCAAATGCTCATGGAGCGGCTTCAGTACTCATGACTTTCCTCACTGTTGTTCACCATGAGTGCCAGAGCTGCTACTGCACTGGTGTCAACCCCTCTGGCTTTGTGGGTGCATCAAGAGGGAATAATAGGTGGGCTTGGAAAGCTAATGGCAGGAGCAGGCAAGGCTGTCTCATGTGGGCAGTGCAGACAGACGAGGAGGTTTTGTGTTGGTTTGAATCCTGGCACTTGCTGCTGCTCTCGGTGACCCCACAGATTATGAAAAGAGATAGTGATGAGAAAGTATTTTCATGTGTTTTCTCTAGATGGTTGGTGCATGTGTAATTGCTCACAAAGTTGTGCTAACCCCGAAACCTTGTGCTGTTTTGGTGCAGAGTGTGGGTACGAGCTCCTTAGGAAGTGGTTGCTCAACTCGGTTTTCCGCAATGCGTTCGAGTAAAAACAGGGTTCTGTTTTTGGCTTGCTTTAACTTGGAAATTCTGGTGATAAGCATTTTTAGCTGCACAATCCAGGAAGAAATTAGAGGAGGAAGTAACATAACATCGTAGAATCCCACTGAGTCATTTTTGTAAATCTCCAGAAGCAAGTAATTTCTCTAATCTGGTAGATGTGTATCGCCAGTGGGTTGAAGTCCTAGAGCTCAAAAAAACTTCCCCTGTACTTAACTGGAAATAAACCTAACCAAGAAGTGTCTTGATAGGTACACCTGAGACTGAGGTGTCTGGATATTGTGATGCTGATGATACACTGAAACCAGAACCAAACCCAGTGCAGCTGGTCATCTCAATAGTGCTTTTCAGGACTTTCCCTCATTTGTTCTGTTACTGTGTTTGCTATTCTAAAATAATTAGTATGCACTTATTAGCACAAAAATAGGTTTGTAATATGTCGTCTAAAAATCCCCTACTTAGTTATGTGGTTGATAATTTTATCTTCCTCTGCTTAGATAATTTCCAATATCTCCAATCTGACATCAGATATAAAGTAGAAAGTCTTAGCGTGTCTGGGCAGTGTGTGTTGTCTGAGGAGGTTGTAAAGGGTATGCCATGTGCTGTGCTTGAGCTTTTGGTTCTCTTTTGTTGTACAGAGGAAGTGAAACTTCAGCTGTATTCTACGTATTGTCTTCTTCCATTTCCAAGTATGATCTCCACTGACTTCTGTATTTCATTCATCTGCAAGCCTGTTTCACTTTCATGACACCTCTTAGTTACGCATGATGGTAAATTTGCATTTATTTGCTATTTGCACGCGGTGTGGTATTTCCTGTTGTATATTGATCCTGTGAGAATTTACAGTGGGATTTACAGGTCTGATGCACTGTCTTACACCTGAAAATACCTCAGTGTATCTTTTATATAGAAAAATTCCCAAGCCTCATTTCTCTCTGCCCTGACTAATTGCTGGGCATAGGAACAGTTTAATAGCAACCCCTTTTAAACTAGTGAGTGACAACTGACTTGGTCACAACTCATTTTTGAGCCTGTATCTCTGAATTTTCACTGTCATTATTTAGTTTAAGAGAAGGTAGGTTATATAAAAAGAAAACACTCAGATCCAGAACCTTGATGTGCGGATTTTGAGTCATTGCAAAACAGCAATCAAGCGAGGACGGATGTTTTGTACGGGAAAGCCCTGTGATGACTCCCCATCCTTCGATTAAAGGATCGTGCTGGGTGCTGTTGTTCTCGCCCCACGTATTTGCCTCTCGGAAATCAAGCAGTGGCAAACACCCAGACACTCACTTCTGTACCTGCGTTCCCACCAGTGCTGGGAAGTGCAGCAGCTGGAAGTTTTGGGAGCTGCCAGCCGTTGCCGTGCGCGCTCCGTTGGGTCCGCTCCGTCCCGAGACTGTGCAGATGACACAGTGCATTAGGCTGACAAACCCACACGTGTTGCGGGTCAGGCAGGCTGCCAAGAGCTCAGCACTCAGCCAGCGGGGAGGAAAGCATTAGGAATCCCAATAATCCGCACATCAGTCTCTGTGTGCTGCTTGGTCAGTGGAGACCGAGCGAGTGAGCTGTGGAGAGATTGTGGGTATTAAGTGGGATGGGTAATGAAAGGCTGTGCTGGCGCTGATGTGAGACTCTTTAAATGGAAAATGACTTTAAATGATGGTGCCAGGGCAGTTGGAGTGATTTGCCGCTGGCACAGGTTCACAGTGTAACTGGTAGTTTTCAGTGAGACTAACCACTTCTTTAGGATGGAACACCAGAATTGCTTTGAAGAACTGAGGGGGGGAAAAAGAACTCTTAACTGAATTTGCTTGCTTTCCCTTCCTGGGGCTTGTACCAGACTGATGGTAATTCAGGAGTTTGGTTGCGTGTGTTTGTGTGCACAAATAAACACAAGCCATGTGAGCATATGCAAAGCTGCAAAACAATAGTCATCAGGGTGAAAATAGTGGTAGGACAATAAAATCAGTATTTTAGATTCAAGATTACCTTATCTGAGAACTTTCTTGAAAAATGATAGTTTTGTCTGGACAAGTAGTTATCATTGTTATCTGCAGATCAGAAGTTGGCTTGTGGAGAACTCGGAAATGTTTCTGTTGTTGTAATTAATTATTTCTGGCTTTTTGTTGTGTAGGAGGGTGGTCTCTGCTAATTTTATTTACAAAGGTAATCGAGTTACCCTATCCTACATCATGATAGACACCCATAAATAACTCACACTGGTACTCCAAGTGGAAACCAACGGTTTACTAAGTAGGTTTTCTTCTAAGGCTTCCTAGTTAGTGGGAGGACAAGCTTTTGAACTGAGTTATTGTAATATTGTTTCCTGGCAAATTTTGAAACCATCTGGGTCAGTTCCTCGCGCCCAGGAGTAATAATTCTGAAAGCAAAAGTTTCTGTGCTCTCGGGCTGTGCTGTTCCCACGGTGCTTGAACAGCAGCTCTCGACGGCAGGCTGACTTCCCCTCCGGCTTTCCCGGGAAGCAGCGTGTGTGTGCAGGATCGCCGCGTGTTGTGCCGCCTGGATGGAGCCGGACACCCCGAAATGTCACTTGTACATCTGTGTTCAGTTATCACATTGTGTTCGGAGAACACAATGGGGAAAAAGAGCTCCTCTGAGCACATGGTGGCCTTTTGAAAACGCATGTCTGCTGCCTCGTTGTCCTCCAGAGCGGCTTTTGTTGCTTGGCGGGTTTAGAAAAACAAACTGGTTTATTTGAACAGGAGGTTTTCCACTAAACCCTTGGCAGTGACCTTTTCACTGCAGATTGTGCTGGGACAGAGGTGTGAAGGAGTAGGTGGGGTACCACTTCCTGGAACCAGTGGGACCAGCTCCCTGTGCTGCTGCATCTGCCCCACACTGGAGCATCCCTGATGTCCCTCTCAAATTGCACAGCTCCTGCAGGCTGGGGCTTTGCAGTAAAGCTGCATTCCTGGTTGTTCAAGGGCTCTTGAAATGTCGCTTTCATATGAAAGGAAATCATATCATTGATGTTCTTTTAATAACAAGGAGGTTTGGCTTGCTGGAAAAGCTCAGGTTCTCTCATTTAGGTAAAGCCTGCAGTGTCTGATGGAGCTGAATTAAAATTACTGCCTCACTCAATTGGCTTTTTTTTTTTTTTAATATTGCATCCCTAGAGATTTAGGGTCTATTGAGTCTATTCAGCATCCACTGTAGAAATGGGAATTTCTCATTTTGCTTCTATCTGGACTTATCCTGGTTGGGAAATTATGATAGAGAAGTCTTCTTTTCTAAAGGAACAGTGTTCCAGTGTCATACAAGCACCGTGGAATTTTGCTCGGATAAACCAGCCCACATGTTTTAAGGGGACTTTGCAAGAGAGTTGCTCAGTAGAAATCTTCCTATGAGAGAGAAAAGTACAGGTTTTACTTTGTGCTTACCCAATAGCACACTTCTAAGAACGAGGCTTTTGGAAGTGTAGTTTACATTTTAGTTTTCATACAAGCTTTTGGGGAGAGGATCAGCTTTCGAATTTAAATTACGTATCTTTTTTTGGTAGGGAGCTCATTTTCTCAGCATTTCTCCTTTTTTTTGTTGCTTATTTTCCAAGTTTGGTCTCTCTCCTGCTGTGATTTTGAAGTGTGAGACTTGACTATCCCAAAACCTGGAGGCAGATGCTCACAGATGGGACATGTCAAGCTGGATTAAAGGATGTTCTATACATGACAATTTCTGTTATTACTCAAGATTTCAGTGTCTGATACAGAAATATATATATTGGCAGCACTGGTAAGGCACTTCTATAACACCAGGTCTGGTGTTCCTAGTCTTCAGCTCTAGCTAGAGTTGCTAAACTATTCTTTTCCTCAGATTTTTGTTATTTTAATTTATAATATAATAGCCATGAGCAGTTTCTTTGGAGAATCTACATGTTAAATCTTTATCAGACTCGTTTATACCCTGGTGCTGCCAACTGCCCTTCGTTACTCAACAGGAAGTTTTGAGCCTGTTCACTTTTCTCAGGATTACACATAGCTTAATAAACAGTCAAATAGGAAGAAGTATTTTAAGTAATTGTTTTTGTTGTAAATCTGTGTATTTTATTA
>NW_016690350.1:746875-790524 GCF_001604755.1 Lepidothrix coronata | reverse complement strand
TGGTTGCTGCCAGCTTTATGAACTGTTTTCAATTTTTTTCTGGGGAGAGCAGCTTATTTTTGTCAAGCAAGTAAAATGGCCTTAGTTTTATCATCATTCTGGTGCTTGTAGGCAAGTAAATTCTGTGCTGAGATCAGGGATTTTCCATAACAACTTTGTAAGTCCTTGTAAATCATGGAACACTTGGTGTTTTGCAGTAAGGTATGGCTGTAGATGAAAACACCAGAAGCACCTGCATGCTAAATTTTACCCTTTCGATGTACCTGCTGAAGTATCAATTTGAGTTTTCAGTGAAACTGAAGCTCTGAGTGGATCCGTGATGGGTCAGTAGCATGAGAAGGGCAGTTGCAGTAGTTTCTAGAAATGAAGCTTGTGCAGCACTTGAAATATGTAACTAAAGTTATTGATGACCCAGGAAGTTTCACATACCTAAGTGCAATGATTTTGTGATCTCACGGCCATTTTTTCAAATTTGGGCTTGGGGTGATCTTTTACATTTACAGTTGCATCTCATTTGGGTTGTGGATTTTGTGTATGTTCACACAGTTTTTCTGCTGCTGTAGAACTTCTAGACTACAAATGCAGTAAATTAATTGGAAGCAGTGCTCTTTCTGGAATGCCTAGCCATGGACCTAACTACTGCTGGTAGTAGACTTGAGGAGAGGGCAAGAAGGGGAGTTGTAGAGTTGGTTTTGTTGAGCTGGAATTTAGGGTGATGTTGCAATTGGTGCCATTTTAATCTATTGCATATTGCAAGTTTTGTTTTAAGCAGAAGACATGTATTGTCCTCTTTTTACTTAATTTATGGTTATTTTTTTTAAATGGACCATTAAAAAAAAGCTTAATAGAAAATTTATTTTTTATGTAAAATAGTAGAGCAAGAAACCATCTGAAAAACTGTAATTCAGGCTATGTAGTTTTGTCTTATAGAGTCATAGAATCATGGAATGGTTTGGGTTGGAAGGGACCTTAAAGCTCATCTCATTCCAAGCCTCTGCCATGAGCAGGGACACCTTCCACTAGACCAGGTTGCTCAAGGCTTCATCCAACCTGGCCTTGGACACTCCCAGGGATGGGAGATGTGATCTGCTGTTGCAGCTTAGATGGGTGCTACAGGTGAGAAGAGAGGTGAGAGTGCCAGCCCTCCCTGTGCTTCCAGGCAGGCTTTTCCTTTAAGAGGAGAAACAGCAGCATTTCTTCCAAAACTTCAGCACGATTTTTGTTTTGCCTCCTGCAGACATAGTAAGCTAAATTTCACGGAATTAGCACTTAAGTAAACCCCAGGCTCTGTTACAATAACTGATACTCAGCGTTGGTATTCACCATCACTGCTATTTTCCATCCTTGCTCTTGTATCAAAGAAGCCTGAAGAACAACTTCTGTTTAACTCTTCCTTTTGCAGTTTTGTGATTTCAAATTAAATAGCTGCAAAAGGAGAAGGTTGTTGTTATTGAAGGAACAACTGTTCCTTCTCCTGATGTTTTGCAGGTTCTCCAGAGTGTAAAGGAGCTTCTGTCTTATGCTACTTGGTATTGTGAACTCTCTACAGAGGCACAGGAGAATAAACCTGTGGTCCAAAACACACGCACCATAGATATCTCTTGTGTTAGATACCTCTTTGTGATGATTTTTGCTGTATTGTGTGATAGACGAGGAGCAGGGCAGTGAGGTGAGCAGAGCCCATAAGACTTGGCATAACAGACCCAGGTTTATGGTCACTCTCAGGTTCACTTCTTTTTAACCAGAGAGCCTGGTCTGTGATTTATCAGTTTCCCTTGGGGAAAAAAAAACAAAACACCAAAACAAACCAAAAGAGAAGCCATGTACTTGCAAAAATGCAAACAGTGGTGCTTCTCCACTGAAAATTTTCCAACAAATTCCCAAACAGCCCAATTCTCTGGCTCAAGACTCCTTTCCTGCTGGCAGCCCACCAGATCCTAAGTCCAGCTATGGAAGAAGCACCATATAAATAAGATGTTCCTTTCCTAATTTGATAGGAGGTGAATGGTGCAGATTTGCTTTCATGTTTGGATTTGTGGTGGTACCAGCAAACAGTATTTGCAGTTTCCAGTTCTGTACTCTATTAGAACGGGTGTTTTGAGGAATTCTGTGAGTACTCAGCTTCAGGGTGGCAAAATTCTGGTCAAACTGCTTCCACAAACATCTTACGACTCTGACTTTAGACTGTTTAGTAATGGGATTGTATGAAACAATGTATATTAACAAAGAACTGTAAAAGTATTGAAAAACCTATTACACTGTGCTATTGAGCAGTCAGAGTGAAATAGCTTCATAGGGCAGTTCTGGGACTCTCTTAACACTGGTTTTGCGATTTATTTTTTTTTTATTTTTTTTTAAAGCATATTTTCACTAAAAAAAATCAGAAATGTGAGCTACAGGATCTGTGCAGTGACAGCTCTTGGAAATAAAACTCCTTGATTTGTAAATACACCCAAATAATTAAAAGTAAGCAATGCTCTTCTGTAACAAGTAAGAATTGAGTATTCTTTTCACACGCACTATTCAAGGAGGCTCAGCTCTTCTCTAGTGGCACAGAGGCAGTGACCAACCACTTTCTAGCAAACTGTAGTGCCTGTCCTGTAAATGGAGGTGACAGCTTGCATTTCATTTAATAACTTTCCCATTCTTAATTGGATTTAAAAAAAAAAGGGGGGGGGAGAAAAATTGAAGAAAACCAGATTTTCCTAAAAAGGCAGGGAGCTGGCTGCCTTGTCAGCCCACTAAATGTTAAGTACTGCATGTAATTTTGAACTTTTTAAAGTTAAAAACAGGAGGAACACGGGGGTTGTTCAAACTGTGAGAAATGACCTGAAGTCTAAAACCTTCTGGTGGATAAAGAAAAAGTTTAAAATACTCTTCTGAAATCTGAACAGCTCAAGCTTTGTTGTTGTGGCCAGGAATATTTATTGGCGAAACTGAGGCTTCTTTATCTCTGTGCTGCCTCTTCTTGGCTCTTCCGAGGAGGAGGTAGGAGGCAGTGGGCTGGATGGTCAAGGAGGATGTTGAACAGTTTTTGGAGGAGGGCTGTACACTTCTAAATGTACTTACTTTATTTTATGGCAAACAATTGCTTGCTTTGTGTGAAGCTGTTATTTTTGTTTGTGGTTTTTTTTTTTCCCCAAAATGTTCAGACTTAACACTCTGTTTTTCAAACATGTTGCTGTGCCCAACACCTGCGCCCCAGAAGTGGGTGTTCCTGTGATTAACTTTTTTTAAACATCTGTCTTTTAAATAAAAACACAGCATTAGCACATCAGTGTTAAAGGAAAAATCTGTTCTTTCAACAAAGTATTGCTCAGTCACATATTTCTTGCAGTTTGTCCTTCTAGTCTTCTTTTACTGTTTTTATTGTTGCTTTGTGGTCTTGGATCACATGGGAAGCTTGAGATAAATGTATACAGCTTCCATACTGCTTTGCAGTTGTACACTAAGGACAATTTGTCCATTCATCCTTCTTCTGGTTGCTAAAAAGGACCGTGTGGTCATCACAAATGAGCTGGAAAATATGCGTGCAGGAATGAGGGCTCACCCATCGTATTTATAGCTTAATTTCTCCAAAGCTTTGGTTCTTCTGGGTGTAAAATTCTTTTAAGGCGATGTCAATTTTGTTTGTGCTCACGGGTTAATTTCTAACCTTGCTTTATGCTCAGAAGGATGCTTGTTGTATTATTGTTTTGGCACTAACTGTTTTATAAACACCGTAAATACTTTTAGTCTTGTTTTCTTGCTTTTCTTTGAGCAAAGCCAAGTTCATGTGCGACCGGGGTTATTAAAATAATCACGTACTTCACACTGCACAGCGTCTGAAACACATTTTCCCAGGGAGTCGTGGAGCCGCGCAGAGGTCGCCTGGTATCGCCACGTGCATCAAAGCCAGAACAGCATGAAATTATCCAAATCCTCCCTACTTCACGTTGCACGAGGCTTTTGACTCTGAAATCCCACTCGATGCCACTCTCATTCTTCTGATAACATAGTTGTAGGAAAGTAAGAGCGGCTGTAATTAGATCCACATTCCTGGGGATTGCCGGAGTCCCTCAAGGTCTGTGGGTATAAAGCCCAGTCACTTCCCTGCTCTGTGGTGTCTGCAGGAGGCAGGTGGCTTCCTTTTCCTCAAGGCACAGGGACCAGAGAAATCCCAAACAGATACAGAAATTGGGGTCACACAAGAAATATGATGCAACTTATCCTCCTATATCCCTCTCCAAATCCAGGTCTGAGTAACTCCCATGTGTGGGATGTGCAGTGATTTGTGCCGCTCCACTCCTGAGCCCAGCTGCAGGGGCTACAGCAGAATTCCTGGGTGTCGGTGCCCTGGATTTGGTCCTGAGACAGGCTGTAAAGGGAAAGCTTTGAGATAAAGAAGGAAATGCAAGTAGTGAAATGCTGTGAGGTGCTTGCCAGAACCTTAAAGTTACAGTTTGGGTTTTAATTTTTAATTTTTTATTTATTTAAAGAGCACAGAGCAACACAGGCAACAAGCCCTTCAGGAAAGGTCTTGCATTTATTCCACTTCCCACAAGCCAAACTTCCCAGTGTCACTTCATATGACAATCTGAGGGTATGATGTTATTTGCATGTAGTGTCTGCGTGTATATATACATATATATATATTTGCATATAATATATATTTGCAGGCACAATAGTTCTGAGCTGGTCTGTTACTAAAAGGTAGTAAAGATAATTTGTGTGCATCACTTACGGTAGTTGATGGTGAAGAGGCCTGGATGCTGCAGCCATTCTTACAGTAGACATATATTTCAGCTTTTTCATGCAGCAGAATGTCCTTGCTGCAAAGGTCATGAGTTGTTGTGCAAGTATCTGCTCCTGAGAGGTAAACTACAGTTTAATTAATGTGAAACAATTTATTTGTCTGTACATAACTTTGAAAGCACAGTTCAATTTTGTTTAATTGCTCTTAGTTTTAGAGGGGGAGAAGACAATCCTCTTCATGTTTTAGAAAGTGAAAAGATAATGTGCATTTGTTTGTCCCATCAGCGTTGGATCTTTACTCAGGCTGTCGCCTGAATTAAGGGAAATTGTGCAAGCAAAGTGTAACTGTACTGTCATTATGCTCAGGTAGGAGTAAACATACCTATTTCAGATACTTGCTTTGAAAATTCAAGAACTAAGTCTAGTACTAAGTACTGCATCTCTTCAGATAATTTTTGGGAAGTTGAGACTTGTCAGCTTGTTGTGGTTTGTGAGTAATGTTGATACTTTAAACCTTCTAGTAAGTGCCAGTATAGTTGTTTCTTAAGCGTGAGTGTGGTTAGAAAGCTTGGAAAAGGCTGAGTTGGGGGTTTGGTTTTTGTCATTTAGATGTATTCTTTGTGCACATGAACAGTTTAATGTTACAGAAAGTAAACGGATAAGAACATTTTTGGGATAAAAAAATGATTAATAGTTATTTCTGTAGCTGTTCATTCTTACAAAATTTAGAAATGGTTGCAACTTTCTGTTCAAGTTGTTCTGCTCAAGTGATAACTTCCTTTAATATAATAGTGGTGTATTTGGGTTGAAGCATTCTTTTTGGAGGTGGCAAAAAAATCATTAAATAAAAAGGCCAACTAGAAAACAAATTAGGGTCTTAGACACATTGAGTGTTCAAAAACAGAAAAGGAAAGAAGGGAACTTTCTGCTCTTAGGACTCCCAAATTCTGCAGCAGAAGCCAGAGTATGTTAAACTGTGGTAGCCCAAGTGGGAATGAGCCTTGTTTCTCTCCTTTTTTCCTTCCTAGTTCAGATTCTGAAAGGGAAGATGATTAGTACCCACTGCAAAGTATTATTGAATTCACTTTTTTCCTTATTTCTAGAAGGCAATGCAAGCTTCCTGCTGCCACAGCTGGAAAAGAATTCACAGCACTCATGAGGAGAGCTGCTTTGACACACAGCGTGACTAGGATATGGATGGATGGCTGTACAGGCAGGAAAGGAGTCTGGAGGGATGATCTACAAGGGCATGTAGTGATAGGGCAAGGGGGAATTGCTTGTAACAGAAAGATATAAATTAGATACAAGGAAGAAATTCTTCCCTGTGAGGGTGGTGAGGCCCTGACACAGAGAAGGTGTGCCTGCCTCATCCCTGGAAGTGGATGGACTTTAAGGTCCCTTCTAACCCAAACCATTCTGTGACTGTATAATCTGTGCTAGGGATGTTAGGTAGCCCTTGAGTGTGTTTTTGGTAGACAGGGAAACTTGGAGCAAGTTTTGGATAATGCAGCTGCTTCGCTCAATTGTGGTTCCTATGGTTATAGTTTGCTGTGGTTAAAAATGCACTGCTCGACTTGCTTTGCTTGGCTTTTTAGTAAAGGCCTTGTAACCAGTGTATCCTGGCTGTAGTGGCAGCGTGGGCCTTACTTGAAGGATCTTATTACTCCAATTATTATTACTATTACTATGCCAGTTGCTTAAATTACCTCGTTTTTGTCCTATTCCTAAGCTTGCTGCCCGCGTGAGTGAAACAGTCAGATCAGGAATTGGAAAGCTGTTTGTTGGGTTATTTGCATTATTTTTAATAAAATCTTTTCTGTTAGCACAGGAGATCTTGGAACATGCTCAGTGTTGACCAAAGTCTCAGCATCTTTCTGCTCCCTTCCTCGTGCAGGAGGGACCCCGTGAGCAGGGCTAGTCCCCTTTCCTCAGGTCACTGCCTCCTTCCCACTCTCTTCTCTTCCAGTTTTGGCTTTGCCCTCACCAGTGAGCCATCCTGGCATGTAAGAGGGAATATGTAAATATGAGGTTTGGAGAAGTTGTGGTGGTAATGTCAGTGGCTGGCCAGAAAATGATAAAACTAAATAAATTTAGTGTGCTGCCACAGACACTGATAAGGAGAGGAAGAGCACAGGGTGAAGTGTCTCCACAGGAGTGCTTTAAGCCTGGTCCTTTTGGCATTCCAGCCTTCTCTAGGGAAATATGGTGTGACATATTTATAAGGGGTTTTTTATTTTAGTTGAAGTTTCTATTTTAAAATTTGTATCTTGGTTCAAGCAGTGCAGCAGTCCTGCAACAGGAAGGGCAGCTTGGTTGGACACCAGGCTTGGAAATAACATCACAGGCAGCACATCAGAGTCGTGCAAAGTAGGAAAAACCCTCAGATTCATGAATTGGGATTTCCTGTGAATGGCTCGGCTTTCTGACTTAGCTGGTTGTGTAAACAGCGAATAACTGTAAGTCTGGGCAGAAGTGGCAGCTTCAAGCAGTGAGGTTAATCACGTATAATCATGTAGGGAGATGGTATCTGCCCTCTCTTTGAAGATTTCTTGACATTTTATCTTTTTTTGCAGTAGGCGGGGAGCAGGTTGCTTGACACAAGTTACTGTTGTCAGCTTTTAGTGTGGCTGCATCAATCTGCACATCTTTTCCGTGTAACCAAACAACTTCATTTAACGTATTTATTCTCAGTCATTCAGACAGAAACTGCTGTATACTGGATTTTAGGGATGCTCGGTATCTTCACTGTTCTGTGGAATAGGTAACTGCATTATCTGATCTGCAGAGTGTTTCAGCATCACACTTATTTAAAGCTGAAGACCAGATCATCTTTGTTGGCTCAGACATGTATGCAGATTGCAACATAAAATGAGTTAGAGTTTCTGTATTGGGTGAAAAAACCACAGTGGTGTTGAGATGGGTCAGGGACCTGATTACAGCCTGTTGCATAGACCTTGTGGTGTGGTATGCATATAACTGTGGTAGTGAAATGAAATACTTGTGTATATCTGGCTTCAGTAGTAACTTGGTACCATTACACAGGAAACCAGTACCAAGAGATGCTCGTTAGATACTCGGATTTTCTTGTGACAGGGAATAGAAATTCTCTGGGTCTTCCATTGTCTGTATCATCTCTAAGTGCAGATGTTACATGTGAGCAATTAGTGGTTTGTTCTTTTTTTTTTTTTAACGTGTGAAACCACCGAATAGCTTCTTGAAGTCTCTCTAGATGTTTGCAGTAAAAGCTGGGTGTGGGTACAGAGCTCTGCAGCAGAAACCCTTGAGGTTCTGTGTGCCAGTTATAGACTATTTGGGTACAGCTTTCATTGGCTGTTTAGTCTGATCTATGTACAAAATTTGAATCATATTTATGAGCATTTAACAGCTCTGGACAAGCCTGAGCAACTGTTCCAATTAGTATTTGGTTCATTAGGGACAACTAATGGAGTTGATTACCTGCGCTTTTTTTCCCTCCCACAAGCTGTGCGGACACAGGGAGCATAGATCTTTCTGGCATATTGAAGGGATAGAATCAATCACGGACAGTCAGAGTATTCAGGGTATAAACTGCTTTGTGATATGCCAGGCCGGGGGGAGAGGTGTTGACTTGTCAAGCTGAGAGGGCATTAGAGTTTGGATGAGGAATGAGAGACAAAGGCAGCAATTCCTGCAGGATATGTGAGGACCAATAACCAAGGTATTGGTTACATGTGAGGCTGCTCTTTGTGTAAGCCACAATTTGGAATGGAAGTTGTCTTTGAAAGGCAGTTTGCTTGTGGTTTTTTGTCCGAGCTCCACCGGGGACCGCAGACAATTGTGTGAGGACGGAGTGTTGGAGGCTGGCACTGCCATTCCCTGTGGAAGTGTGAATGCCCACTTGTCTCCTGTGCTCCTGCCAGCCAGCTTCGCTCCCGGCCCTCGGGACAAAGTCATCTCAGTTACCTTCTCTTGTTCATTGTTATTTGTGCAAGGTTTGGTGCTGTGGGGAACCAGCAGCTCATTTGAGAAATTAAATTGAAAGATATGAAGGAGACTGATTTTTATCAGGAAACTTTTTTTAGTCACATTCTGTTCCTTCTCCTCAAGTGTAGCCACAGTGCGTGGCTGGCAGCTTCTTAAAAAGCTGCTTTTTCACTATTGTCCCCCCAAAATTGGCTGTGATTTCATGATATGGATAGAAGAAAGGGAGCATTATACTTAAGAATGTTAGATGCTAAAAACTGATGGAACAGCAGTTTGAAGTATTTCTTTATTTTAAAATTTCTATCTTGTTTGGTAACAGCAGTAGTACTTCACGTTAAATAAGGACATCCATTTGGTTCTTTAAGTGGAGTGTTCTTCCCTGGTTGCTGAAATAAATCTTCATACTGCTCTCAGTGTAGTTATTTTTACTGTGTAAAATTGACTATAGATCTCTCTTTTTATTGTCATTGTAGAAAACCTAGAATAAACTCTCAGTTGGTGGCACAACAAGTTGCCCAGCAATATGCAACCCCACCACCACCTAAGAAGGAGAAGAAGGAGAAAGTGGAAAAACAAGACAAAGAAAAACCTGACAAAGAGAAGGAAATTAGTCCAAGTGTTACAAAGAAGAACACTAACAAGAAGACTAAGTAAGTGTGAAGGATCTGTTACACTGTTAAATGTGATGTGATGTCAGTGGCACTGGTTAATTGTGCAGTTAAACTAACCTCGTGCTCTCCCTCTTCCCTCCAACTACTGCAGACCAAAGTCAGATATTGTGAAAGATCCTCCTAGTGAAGTGAACAGCATACAGTCTGGGAATACTACAACAAAGACCAGCGACTCAAATCACACTTCAAGGTAACTCTAGACTGAAGTTAAGCTTTTGGTGTCTGAGAACTGAGTTATATAGCAAACACTTCTTTTGTTGATATATGAGCACTTGAATACTCTGCTGGTGAGCACAGATCTGGGCATTAGAAATATTAACTCTGTTGTCCACTTAGTTTTCACTTCTCTGCTAAAGTAATTGTGTTGTCAGTTGGGCAGTACTGCTTTTGGCTGTAAAGCACAGTGGGAGAAAAACATTAACCAGCAATCATATCGAATTCTTATCATCGCTCGATAGCCGTAACAAAGGTTACTTTTTTACTTCCTTATCCATAATTCAGTCGCTGTAATTGTCAAGATAATTTTCCAAGTATACAGGAACTAAGTATACATGAACAGATTTGCTGGGATCTTGCTGTCAACAAAAAGCACAATTGGCTGGTTTGATATTTGTCTAAGTTTCAGATGAGTGTAGGAGACAGGTTTGTTCCTAGTTTTGCCTATACTGATCTTCCATTTCTTAAATCAAACGCTCAGCATCAAAAACCAGTTTTTATATTATTGAACTTGAGGGCTACAGGAGGCAGAACTGAACTGGGTGCTTTGCCTGTGTGGGCTGTACAAGAATTGCATCTCTTTTTAAAATGTGCTGTAATAAGTGTTTAATAATGAAGCCACATGAACTCAGGCAATATTAGTTTGCTGCAAACAGTTGTAGAGCACATGGGAAATATGGTTGGCACAGCTGTTGGCATTAAGATTGGCAAGGTGTGACTGCAGAAAACTCTTGACTTGGAAGTTTTTAAATAATAGCATGAAAATCTGTAATAAGAATGAATATCCTTTACACAGTAACCCACTGGAATGTAGTTGAGGGCAGTGTGAAATTTGCTGTGCTACAAGACTGAGCTGTTTGCAGGGACTGCTGTTAACTCTTCCTCAGCCCCCAAAGATTGAAGTATCCATTCCTGATTTGATTAGAGAAATACAACTTTATTACAGTGATTTTTTTTCTTGTCTTGTTCTTCTTTAAATGGTACTTTTTTTGAGACTTAAAGGTGCAGGAGACTCGATGCACTTGACTGATGACATAATATTAAATTGAGAGATTACATCAAATAATTGTTTTTCTTTCTTGAAGGAGTCGCTTTGTCTGCTGCAGAGTCTTCTAGTCCACGTTTTGTGGCAAGCTTTTGTCATTCTTAATTAAACCTTAATAGTATCAGGTCTAGCTGGGTATTTTTAAGGGCTACCTCATCTCCCCTCAGTTTTTAACCTGTCTTTTTAAGTGTTTAGTTTAGTTGAACTTTTCTTGCATTGCTCTCGGGAGTTCTGTCAAGGGTCTTTTTAAAGGATCTGATTTTTACAGAGTTCAGCTTTTTTTCATGCCCAGATTGTTTAACTGTTGTTTTGGGTGGTTTTTTGTTTTTTTTTTTAAATTGTCTTTTAGGGCGCTCTGGATTTTTAAGAAATCCTGTTTGAACTTCTTGGATACCATGCCTGCTTCTGACAAAATATCTTTGTTTATCCCACTTCTCCCTGTGCACTTTCAGAATGAATGTTTTGAAACACTTTTCTTATTTGACCATAAACCTTTTTCACTATAAATGTGAAGCACCGGGGTGTTTAATTTTGTAAAATAACATGAATGGGCCAGTCCATTTGCCTTCTATAAGAAGCAAAAATTGTATGCATGTGCTGAAGAGATTGTCTGGAGGTTTCCATCCATGCTTAATCAGCTCCTTGTACAGGGGAAACCCTGAAAACCTTCTGGAGAAATGGTCAGAGAGCTCAGTTCTAAAACTCACATTGAGAATATTTGTGAGTGGGACCATGGAGAAATCCTGCACCTCAGCCCTGCTTCCCCTTCTGTGTTACTTTGTCATGGCAATTTAAGATGCATGGGCAGTTCCATTTTTATTTTCCTCCTTCTCCCCCTCTTCCCCACCCCCAAACTCTCAGTGCTGGTTTTTGACAAGCAATAGCCAGAGTTCACGTTCAGCCCTGTAGGGAGGTGGAGGCAGCAGGGTCTGTTCCGGTATCTGAGCCAGCTTTTTTTTTTATTTCTTTGGCCGTTTCTGAGCACAAGAGAAAACAAGTGACCCAGGCAAATTACAGGAAGAACTGGGTTTCCTAGAGGAACTCGGGGCTTGGGGAGGAAAAGACGTACTCGCACTACGCTTCCGGGAACGCTCGGTGCTGCGTGTGGGGGCATCTGCCGGCACGGCATCCGAGAGCCACGGAAACCCCAAAACCTGCTGAGCTGGCTGGCCTTTCTTGTTACCCACAAACGAGGTGACATCATTTCATCTAGCCTGTGGTTACGTGTTGGATTTGCCAGCCGGTGCGTGCGTACGACACACACGTGTGGGCGCAGCGATCCGCGAGCACAGCGCCGGGCTGGGAAAGGCCGGTCCCTGAGCCCAGGGGCTGCTGCAAGTAGGAGGTTTTACTGGCTGCTATGCAGTGGGGTTTTTTGCATTTTCTATCTATATGCTTTTCCTGTGGTACTTATTAAAAATTGAGACAGCCTCCTAGGTTAGATAAGAAAATACTATTTTTGGTGCAGTAACTTTATTTTTTGTAAGCATTTTGCAGAAATACAATTGTTCTATCTTAGAAGCTGTACATCTGTCCTCAATACGTTTTTCTATTTTGTCTCGTTCTGAAATACCACTTGGATAGCTACTGCTGCAGGACTTTCTCCTTGTTAATACCACTGCAAGCCATTGAGTATTCATGGCAGATGCAAAATGAGCTTAATTCCCTCTTTTTCTGTTTTACTGCACTAGCCTAGTGTGCTGCAAACGAGGAGGAGAAAAGGCAGAGTGGTTTAAAAGCTGGAGCTTGATCCCAAAGTAAACTAACCTTCCCTCCATCCCTCTCAATAAGGCAGCTCTCAGCAAGCTACTTTTCACTGATGTATAAAGACTCTCCTTTTTAATTTCCCTATTGGGAATATTCTGCTGCTTAAGCCTGACCCTTAATTAGGAGCAAAAGCTGTAAATTACAGCACTCACTGCAGCTGACTTGGAATTTGCTGGTAGCTGGAGGAGTGTCCAAGGTTTGTTGTAGCAAAGCTTTGGACCAGCCCGTGAAATGTGCATGAATGTCGGCCTCCTAGAGTTTAGACCTTTATTAGCTACATTACTAATTGAATGATAGCACAGCATGCAAATTACTGAGATAATCCTGAGCAATAAATACCAGTGGGTTCTTTTCTGGTGGTTTGGGGTGTTTTTTTCCTTTTTTTTTTTTTTTTCCCTAACCAAAAGGTCTGGCTGCAAAAAATACCTTTATACATTCTGGATTTTATTTACAATAGCCTCGATTCCAGAGGGAACATTTTGAGCTATTCTATCCATAGGCTGATTGGGCATCTGATTTGTATAAGCTCAAAGCAGTTGAAAGAGAAGCCAAGTTGTCCCAGTGCCTGTTGTTTGCAGCTGCAGAGTTCCAACATGGGAATGAAAGAACCGTGGCCGAATGCTTTCATGTGGTTTTGTATTGCAGAGTCACAGCCTTGTCTCATAACATCAGGGCACATGATGAGATGGTGAATTTAGATAAGAGAACTCTTTCATCTGCCCCTTGGGGAGGAGATCCTTCACTCTGTCTGGCTCCTGACCGCTTGGCTCTGCCGTGGTGTCCTCCTTTCTGGCAGAGCTGGATTAGGGATAAGTCTACAACAGATGCCCTGTGCAGAGCTCTGTGAGACAGGTCGTTCCTCTGGGGCTGAGCCTGGCTGGCACAGGGAGCAGGTCAAACCTTCATCCTCCACTGTGCAGCACTTCCTACTGCCTGGGTTCTCCTCCCAGCTACTGCCATCTGTGCCAGCGAGGGGAGGACGAGTCACACCGAGTTTGTTTTCCAATGCTTTTTCTAATAAACTCTTCCCTTCTCATTTATTTTTATCCTTTTAATAAATGGCTTCTCATTTATTTTAGACCCAGACTGAAAAATGTGGACAGAAGTACCGCACAGCAGCTGGCAGTCACAGTGGGAAATGTCACAGTAATTATCACAGACTTTAAAGAAAAGACTCGCTCTTCATCCACGTCGTCTTCTACAGTGACCTCCAGTGCAGGATCAGAACAACAGAATCAGAGCAGCTCGGGCTCTGAGAGCACAGACAAGGGCTCGTCCCGTTCCTCCACGCCAAAGGGGGACATGTCGGCAGTCAACGACGAATCTTTCTGAAAATTGCACATGGAGTTGTGGAAACTATGAATCAGGGTATGAAATTCAAACACTCCACCTGCCCACGCTGTTCAAATCCTGGAGAGCCTCTTCTGTGCTTGAACACACTTTCTCGGACATCGACCTCTTACTGATGCAACCAGGATAATTTCTGCTTGCCGTGGGCATCTGGCCACCAAGGAATTTCTCACCCTAACGATTACTCTTGACACTTTTATGTATTCCATTGTTTTATATGATTTTCCTAACAATCATTTATAATTGGATGTGCTCCTGAATCTACTTTTTTATAATATCTGCTGTGCACAATTTTCCATGAACATGACAACTTTTTGTTTTGGGGTAGGGAGCGGGTGGGGAGGGAAGGGGGCTTTATTTATTGCATTCACAAACTCCATCCTCTTTCAACATATCCTTTTTAAGTTCAGTTCTTCTTCCAGTTATACTGTGTACTATCAGTTTTGATATAAATTATATATAAATATATATATAAATAAATATATATAAAGGGTTATTTGAAACCAATACATGGAAACGCTGGTGCTTGAAACACTGTGAAGTGATTAAAAAAAAAATTGAACAGTTCAAGATCTGGGACAGTCCCCTTCTGTGAAAGTACTGAAACTGAAATGGAACTGGTCTTAGGTGAAAAGTGTTCCTGAGGGTTTGAACCTGGATGGGACCTGTTCTCTCTATTGTTCCTTCCCAATTTCTTCCCTAAGCAATGGCTAAAACATACTGGACACACGGTTTTGATTGTTGCAGCTTGGGATCCGAGATGAGAGAGGGTTGCTCCGGGTAGCTTATGTTTTTACTAGGGTCCCTCAGATTGGTGATGTGCAGGTCCATGCCCGGCTGGAGCGTAACCATTCCCAACCAGACTGCTGGTGTCATGCCATGGATCCGTGTGTTTGGTAACGTGAGCACCACGGTGTCGTGCACAGCCAGTCCCGCAGGTGCTGGTGGTGGTAGAGTTAGCGAATTCCATCCGCCTGCCTCAGTGCCTGAGGTAACTGTAGAACTGGAGTGGTGGCTGTGGGGTGAAGGCAGCAGGGAGCCGTAGGGCTGGGAGCGATCCCGGGTTCAGGAACCAAGCTGGTGCTCGTTCCAGCCGCGTGCGGGTCAGCGGTTGTCAGCCCCTTCCATCTGTCCCATCCCTGCTGTGGGGATGGCTCTTCTCCTTGAAGTCCATCTGTATTCCAAGGGTTGTTTCTGAACAGCATCTTGTCCAGTGACGGGCTTGTCAGCATTTGGACACTTCTGAGTCTCCTGCTGTGGGAGCAAAAGTAGGGAAAAGCTTTCATGCTGGCAAGTGAGCGACATGTGGCTCATGCTCATGACCAGCATCTCCTTCGTTCTTACTCTAAAGCTATTCAGACTGTAATTTCTTTTCCTGGCCTGTTAGTGTTGCTTTACAGTTTACCTTCCATGCATTATCCTGCTAAAACACTTGGCTGAAGAGGTGAAACAAACTTTTTTTTAAAAAAAGGCAAAACAAACCCTAAACCTCTTTGGCTTTTCATCTTTTTTTAGTGGCCCCAGGGTGCTTTGCAGTAATTTCAGGCACAGAGGCTGTGGCTTCATTTGACATGAAATGCATAACTTTTGGGCGTGATGAAAGAGGGCCACATTTTGACAACTTTGTGCCTGTTTGTTGTATTATGAATTATTTGCTCGGTAAGAGAAATTTCTCTTTGTGGAGGCAACTGATTTAAGATTTCTTTTAAAATCTGTGTGGTTTTGAGTAGCAGATGTAGGTTCCTTTCACACTGGTGACAGAAATGTGTGAGTTAGGGATCTGTTACAGCCCCTGCTTGAAGGCATGTGCTTGGCAGTGCCTTGGCAGCAGCAGTTTTATTCTGAATATGTTAACGTGGGCACCCCAACTTAATTCTGCTTATATTCACAGTATAGGCTGTCTTTTTTAAGCATTTTTAAAGTATTAAATAACCAAAGGAAAACAGATGCTTCCTATGAGCATCAAGACAATTTATTATACATAGTTTTAAATACTATGAATATCTCAATCCACATTTTAACATTAGTGGGATATTGCAAAGACATTCCTTTTCCAGTTTTTACTATTCCTTTAAGGGTCTCAGGGAGGGTAAACTGGTCAGCCATATTTATTTATTTTACTGAAATGTATTGGAATAATTTTTTAAGAGAGATTTTTTGAAGATGCCCCTGAACTTGTATATTTTGCACTGCTTTATAAATGATCCATTATCAATTAGGCTTGCGTGCATCTCGGCCGTGATCCAGCCAGGAGTGTGAGCGAGTGGCAGGTCCCGCTGGCCTCAGTGGGGCTAATTCTGGTGCTTCAAGTCAAACCACGCGCTCACCTTCTTCACTGGATCTGGGAATTTGTGCAAAAAAAAAAAAAAAAAAAGGCAAAAAAAAAAAAGCATTGTGTGTACCAGGAAATTGCTTCTTTTTCAAGTGAAAATAGACCTGTAGATCAGTTGAAAAAGCTTTAACGCCGTAACCAGCTACTCGTGGTGATGTCGGTAACATCTGTCTCTTTGGCCTCCTCCTCCTCCTCCTTGATAAAGTAGCTTGCTATAAATAAATGGGAAAATTTCTTTGGAACAAGTGACCTGTAATTCTGCATTCAGTTAGGGATTGCTTGCTAAGCATTGGACCCCCCCCGGCCTCATCCGTAGCTGTTGTGTTGTGGGTTTGAAGGGCAGGGATTGTTTTTACACTTAATTTCTCCGGGTGGCATTCCCACGGCGCTCGCCCTCCGGCGGGATTCCCCCCGCGCCGTGTCCGTGGCTGTCCCGCTGGCGGTGGGGAAGGTGTTTGAGAACCAAACCAACCAAAACACTAGTGTAGGGAAGGACCAGATTCGCGGTGTTCAGTGGCACAGAAAGCAGGTAAGTGAAGCACAGTGTTAACGATTGCGAAGTTTCGACTCTTACACAGACACACACACACAGACACCGACACAGCTTGCCTGACTTGCTCAGTTGACGTAGTTCTGCAAAGGAAAGGTGGCAGCGTTTTACACGACCAGGCTATTTATTCTAATTGGAACTTAGCTTCAAATTTGGACAGATCGAAAATTTGGCAGCAGCTTCCGTGACTTTATTTCCACTGAGATGTTTTCACCTGCCTTACCAAGATCATTCTCAGTCTACTTTTTTAAGCTCTACCATGAACTTAAATTATTGAAAAATTTATTAATTGCTGACTATATA
Organism: Lepidothrix coronata; assembly: GCF_001604755.1. Taxonomy (NCBI): domain Eukaryota; kingdom Metazoa; phylum Chordata; class Aves; order Passeriformes; family Pipridae; genus Lepidothrix; species Lepidothrix coronata. The sequence continues at coordinate 773,593 of NW_016690350.1, read as the reverse complement.
ATAACCTTTGCTTGTATGTAACCGAATGGTTTTAAGAGCCAACATTTAGAGTATGACAATGGAGCTGAACAGTTTTTAATGCGCAAGCAGTTCTGTTCTTGTGTATGACTTGTAACCTTAATTTACTGTGTAAAGATGGTTACATTATTTCCTTAGCTTTGTTTGTTGGAGACAAATATAGAATGCTTGTTTAAGTATGTCAAAACATAATCTTATCTTGTGGATTTTTATGTTAATGTATTATACGAGCTATATTTTTCATTTGCCCAGAAAGACAGCTTGTATAACGCTTCTGAAAGTTTTTCCGCTCTGTAAAGTCTTTAGAGCTGACAGTCCTGTTAGGTTTGTTTTAATCTTCATGCTAAAGTGTCAATGGTGGTTTTGTGAACTGGTCAGAAATTCACAGGTCTTAAATGTTTTTGGGAAATTTATATTGGACACTGCTCTTTGTCTAGCAAATAAAAGATGTTAATATATTCCTGTTACTGGCATGTGCACGACTGTTATTAGAAGCCACTTTATCATTTTCCTGCTTTAAATAGAAATGTCTATTTATGAATTCTGCTTGTAGTTTTTTCACAAATAAAATAGTAAAATTTAATTAAATCTGAAAGCTCTCTTTTTTGGGAGATGCCAGTATTCAGAAAAGGTGGAGAGTCCTGTTGTTGGAGCAGCTTGTCAGTCTGTGCATCCTGTCCAGGAGCCGCCGCTCGAGCACCCACTTCTGCAAGCACAGGTTGTGCACGTGGAGAACCTCAGTCAAGCAAGTAAATCCAGTTTGTTCTCTGGGACTCACAATGTGCAAAGAGTTTGTGGTGGATGTGTCTGCAGAATTTGGGCTTCTGGTCCTTGGAAATAATTATTTTCCCCCTTTCTGTAGTCACAGGAGCAGCAAGGCTTTAGTGCAGAGGATTTAGTGAGAGCCCTTGGGAGTTCTGTTGGTTGCCTTGTGCTAACAAACTCCCAGGAGTAAATTTAATAAAATGTAATTGAGAGTCTAATTGTATTTCTGTAGTGTAAAAATACTGGTATTTTGCAAGCAGTATTTTTGTCTGCCTAGAAAACAAGGATGATGTGAATAATTGTCCTCTTTATAGCTCATGTTTCCCCTCCACCACCTGAAATGGGAGATGTGTGATGTAACTGTTCAAATATGAAGTTGAAATTTGAAAATGAAGCAATAGGTAAAATGCAAAGGGGACAAAATCTTACTCTAGAGCTTTGTTTTTTCAGGAATATATGTGAGGGCAGTTCCTAAACGAAAAGTAGTTTGGATACTTTTGTGTATGGTGGGGGAAGTGTGTGTTAAAAGTAGAGGTCGCTTTGAAAAACCCCGTGTGCAAACAGACTTAAATGCTTTTAACCTCAGTTGGAAGCGATTCAGATGCCTTTGTGCCAAGAATAAGAAGAAACAGGAAAGGTAGTGGTTGTTCTACAGGCCTTAAAAGCACTCGCTTGGCATGCTGAGGGCTGAGCAGAGAAACAGTCCTTGCCTTGAAGAACCTACGGTCCCCATCCTCCACCTGTGACCAGCCAAAGGTGCCAGAGCTGCAGGGAGTGGAGGAGACAGGCTTCATCTTCATCACCTTGATGCTTGAAGGTGAGGGCTTGAATGGAGCCAGCAAGATTTCCGTAGCAGTGCTGTCTCCCCTTAAGTCACCCCTTCACTGACTGATCTGGAAATCCCTTGCCTTGGAGCCGAGTGAGCCAAGGGCCACCTCCAATGCTGGAGCTGCAGAGCTGGCCCTGCTGCAGGAGAAGGGGGTTGAAGGCTGCAGAAAAAAGGGCACCCAAGGCTGCTGCAAGGTATGTTCTGGACTTGAGTGTTGTGTTGAAAGGTTTGTGTTTGTTACCTGTAGGGAGTTTCAAGGCCAGGTTGGCCTGGTCTGGTGGTCTAGTTGGTCTAGTGGAAGGTGTCCTTGCTTGTGCCAGAGGGTTGGAACAAAATGATCTTTAAGGTCCCTTCCAAACCAAACTGTTCCATGATTCTAAGTAACAAGAGGATGGGGAATTCTCTTCATGGCTCCTTAGGGTTTTGTAACTGCGACAGTCAGTTGTTTTAAGATTTGTGTTATAACAAACAGCATCAACTCCCATAACTGGGAGAGAGAAGAAAAACCCTCTCCTCTGTAAGGGTCACGTGTCAGCTAATTTTTGAAACTATTTGTATTTAAATCTGACCGTGCCCCCTTCACACAGCAGTTTTGGGGCAATTCAAATATGAAGATGGAACACCCTGCAGTCAGGAAGGAGCTTTAGGAATCTGCAGCAGGGCTGTGCCTCTTCCTTTCGTGCCCGACACGCAGCCCTCGGAGTGATGAGCTGTGTAAGTCTGGCAGCATTTAGGTCACAGTGGGAGTTTCCAGGGGCCAAAGCAAAAGTTGTCTGCAAAAGACACGATGGATGTGATGAACAGCTGTGCTGGACCAGCTGTATCCCATGGGAATGTGATTCCTGTTCTGAGTCAGCAAAGCACCCTGAGACAGGGCTTGTGTTTGGATCCCAACTGCAGGCAAAGTCCTTCCCATCACATGGAGGCAGCTACATCAAGAAGAAATTGCAGTTGTGACTGCAGAGCTGCTGTCCATCTTTCCTTCCTTGCATGACCAAAAGAAAAGAACAACCCCAAAAACCTGGCTGGAAAACTGATGCCACTTAACTGCAGAAGATGGGTATGAGAAGGATGCACTGCTGTGCTTATGGGTTTGTGGATCCCTCTGGGATGCACATGTTCAGCTTCAGGCAGGTGTCTTGCCTTGCAGCAGGTTGGATGGACTGCTAGAGCCCCATTTATTTGGTTGTTTAAAGGCAAACTTGATTCTATGATGCTTTAAAGAGGGCAGAGCTCTGACACTTGTGATTCACAAACAGAAAAGATTAAAAAAGACCCAAACTGATCCTGATCACTTACGGAGAACCAGCAGGACTGAATGGAAGAGGGAGAACAGCTGCAGTTTGTAAAACCTGGATGCCCTCATGGCTTTTGTAGTGGTAACAAGGAGAGGGAAATGTCAGGTCTTTCTGCCTGCCTTTCTCTTGGCTGTTTCTGGAATATTTACGTGCCTATGTTGTGCTTGTCTTTGCTCCTGCTGTCAGCAGACACAGCGAGGTTTGTTTGCTGTTTTCCCCCTTACCATGATGGATTGCTTGATATTTGTATGGAGCCTCTTTCCAGACAGGGTTGGGGCTGATGCTGATCCCGGCTGAACCCATCTAATAGGAAGACACTGGGAAACTTCAGACGTGTTTTCTCATTGTTTATTCTCAGCAGAGAAAAACCTGCGTGCAGAGATCACCAGCAACATCAAAGGCTGTTTCAGAAATTCCTAATCAAAGCACTTCACACCACTGCAATTATTCCACTTGCAAAGCTTCCCCATGGCAGAGCATGGAAGCCTGTGACAGTGAAGAGTGCTCTATACCTAGCTCTGGTCTTCAGTTAATATTAAAGCTAGAAAACCATGTCTTCCTGCAGCCTGTACTGTGCTTTCCCAGCACTTGTCTGAAGTCCCCTGTTGCTCCTTAAACGGGGATCACTCCTCACACAGCAGTAACTGATCTGGCAGCTCTGGCTGTGCAGGGAACACGGGAGGCATGAGCCAGTTGTCCTTCCTAGATGAGGAATCAAGAAACAGGTACTCCTTTGTTCTCCTCTGTGTATCCATACAAAAATAAAAGAGAAATTGCTCTCCACCATGGCTATTTATTATTCCCGGGATCCTGAATATTTCATGATTTTCTAACATTCTTAATTTTTTTCAACTTTTTTTTCATCATTAGGAGTTGTCAGAGCTGTTCCAACCTCCTTGAGAGGCTGTTCCAGCACACTCCTCTGAAAACATTCTGAGGAAAACTTAAAACTGCACAGTAACAACTGGAGAGTCCCAGTGTGAGAATCCCCGTTGCTCTTCATCCCTGCCTTGGCAACCCTCCCCTCCTCCGGCCAGCAGGTGAGACAGAGCCATTCAAAGCCTGTCATGCCGATATTCACTAAAATACCGTGAAATTCCCAGTGTAATACACACTTGATAACAGCACATCAAAGGCTTTTAGGATGCATTAATTGGCCACAGCTACTGGATCTGGCCGGAGTTGGAAGGAGAGGTCTGAAGTGTTTGAGCTGCTCTAAATTGCTCTCAAGTGTCGGAAAAAAACCCAAGCTGGGGAGCTGAATTCGGGTACAAAACATCCCTGTGAGCAGGAGGAGGCTGGAATGCTGCAGAAACAGCACGTGGTGGCTGGCCCAGGTAAGAAGAACGGGAATGGGTAAAGCTGATTTTTGTTCCTCTTCAAGCTGTGCTGTCTGATTCATGTTGCCCAGGAGGTTTGGTGTGGAGTTGGCAGGAGGAGTTTTCCATGTTTGTGTGTGTATTTCAGGAGGGATTAAAGCTCAGAGTAAAGAAGCAGAACAACTGAGATTTTAATTCTGCCTTCACCCAGAAATTAATACCTATCTAATACTTATAATCTTCAATATAGATGGTAGATTTTTTACATAGGTTGTAGAGATTCTGTGTAACAGGCTAAAGATGTGGGGAAGTTTAAAAGCATGACTTGTCAGATGTTGTCTCTAATAGGGGTTTACTCTTTTTTTGACTCTCTGGAGGAATCACCAGCATAAGCCAAATATAAATAAGGCCAACAGTCCCTCCCACCACCTTTTGGGTGGTTATAACAGTCTTACTCTGCAAATTGGCTTCTGCAGCAAGTAGGCTGTCTCTGATCATATGCTTTACTTCCCTATGGGGTTTATAAAAACAAGATGAAGAAAGGGCGAGAAAAAAGTAGCTTTCCATTAAATTAATTTCTTTCTGATCCAAGAAAGACAAAATCAGGAGCAGTGGAAGGAACTGGCTAGGGCTCAAGGCTGATGCTACTCTCTGGGTGGGTTAATTTGTTTATACATCTGGATTTTTTTCCCAGATTTGAGACGTCCATTAGCATCCCAACGGAGACTGAGAAACTGTCCCATGTCTGGGGGAAGCCCAGTGGGTGCCTCTGCCCAACAAAAAACTACTCACTTCTTTAAACCTTTCTCACGTGTCCCTGTTCTTAATTCCCAGCAAGGAGAATCCTCTGAAATCTCAAAATCTCTCTGCTCAGCCTTTGTGAGAGGTTGAGGCTTTGGCTGAGGGTTAGACCTGCATCGAGGCATTAACAGACCTGACAGGAGAGAGCCTGCGGAAGCCTGGCAGCATCCCTGAGTGCCCGGGATTTGTGCTTGCTACCAGGAGGCAGGGGATGGAAATGTGTTTAGCTGCTCCTATTGTTCTCCTTATTCAACCGAAGTTTTGTTGGTGTGGAGTTAAGGAAGGAAAATGCGGACTGGAGTTGCGGAAACGTTCCCTGGAAAAGGAATCCGGTGATTCCTGGCGGGTTGAATTGTTGCGGCAGCGCGGGGTTTGATGGGTGTGTGACAGCCTCTGACAGGGATCGAACTGGGAGTCGCTGCGGTACAATGGCACAGGGAGAATGAGTGATGGGAACCTCCCCTGACTGAAGAGCTCCCGAATTGTGATGACACTCAGAGGGAGAGAAAGCCTGGAGGGGGGCGGGAGAGGCTGACAGGGCTTGCCAAGGTTTTGGGAATTGCATGCAGGCTGCTGGCTCTGACTCAGCTGTGGCTGCTGTCTGTGTCGGAGCCTCCACCTTCCCGCTGCTCCCAGGAGGGTCTGCCATCCCCCTGGCTTTTCCAGAGTCTGCCACCCCCCTGCCACCCCCCATCATCATCCTTTCTGACCTTGGCAGCGGGAACTGGGCACCTGCAACAGCAGCAGGAGAGGAGACTAAGTTCAGTCTCTCCATGCTGCTATGCTGCTCTAGCAATCCTGGAGCAGGCTTGGTGAGATTACCCCTCTGGACATCCCTCATCCATAGTTTTTTCAACCCTTACATTCATATCCTGCATCAGTTTATCTCACTGAGCAGGACTAGCTATGCTTTTGGGTCCTTACTGACCCTGCAAGTCCTATTAGAGATGCCAATCATCATTTTCCTTCTGTGCCAAGTTATAAATCCTGCAGATTTATATATCCAAAGTCTCCATCAATCAAAAGATTGAGTTAAAGGTGATGAGTTGGAACAACTGGGAGGTGACTCCACTAAGAGTGGAGTGCCAGTGACGAGCCAATACACACTCTTGTAGAGCTGGTGATTTCTCTGAGCTCATGTAGTGGGCTCCCAGTGCTCTCCCTGCCAACCAGACTGCTTAACTAGTGGAGAAAAGGGTTTTACCTGAAGGATTTCATCCAAGTGGTCCCTTTCCACCCCACATCCATGCGCTATCTGAGGAGCAGGAGCTGGAAGGAGCAGGATGTGAAGCTTTTTAGACCCCTTTTCCCCTGGCTGAAACCAGGAAAAGCCAGACCACCATCCCTCCTACTCTTGAGGAGGAGCCTGCATTGAGTCACTGGAGTCATTCCCGCTGATGTGTTGATGGTTGTATTTTGCACACAGCTGGGACTTACTCTCTGTGCAGGAAGGGGATCTGCTGGACATCAGAAGATGTTTTTCCAACAGCAGATTAACAGTTTGTTTGTAGTGGATTAATGACTCTTCTGGTGCTTAATAGGTTCTCCTGCAAGTTGGGTTTGCCAAAAAGGTGTTGGCGTTCCTGAAACCTGGGACGGTGGAGCAGATCTCAAACAGCACTGAAATCCAGTGATGTTTTTCTCTTTTGTCGCCTTTATCTGGCACTAACAATACTCTCAACATCTGGACTTGGGTAAATGGTGAGGATTTTTTTACTTTATCTCTGCATTTGGATTATTTCCAAGTTGCTGTCAGAGCTGAAGGTAATCTGTTCCTACAGGGACAGGGACCTGGGAGCCTGGAGCTGGTGACACATCAAAGTGGGGGGTGAACTAGGGAGGTTGCCACTCTGCTCTGGTCATCCCTGGGTTGTCATGCGTGTTTGGAGGCTGAGATGCTCCTGCTGAGGCTTTCATAAGTCCTCTCTTGTGATTTTGGCAGTGCAAGTAATTCCACTTGGGAGTCTTAAAACTGTGCTGTCTGGGGAGGAGGGGGAGGCAGAGCTCAGCCTGCAGCTCTGTGTGCAAGTAACCTTGCTATTCCAGAGATTTAAAAAAAATAATAGAATAAACAGTGGTGCTCTTACCTCGGGCTATCCATTAGGAGTGTGATTTAGTGCAGGGAGGGCTATAAAGGCAGTTGATAAAACTTCCATGCAGCACAAATAAAACCTCTTACGGGAGGAGAAAGGGCCTTGGATAACAGAGGGAGGAGGAAACAGCCCTTGCCCCCTTGTCTAATTAGGCTGTCCAGGAGGAGTTAATATAAAATAATGGATCTGGGGAGCCCAGATTTTCACAGCCTTAGGAGGGACTTCATCCCCTTAAATTATGAGGCTGAGACCTCATTCAACAATGCTTTGAAGGAGATCAACTGGCAGTGCTATTCACGGCAGTGGAGGGCCCGGGCTTGGGCGCTGCGTGATTGCAGTGTCTTCTGAAGACAAGAGCCTCTCCTATTCCCATTCAATGCTACTATTTTTATCCTCCTTAAATTCTAGAAGGTATTTCCAAGTGGGAAGCAGAGCAGAGAATAGCAGATCTTAACTCTGCTCCGCGTAACAATTTCTGTAAAAAGGAGGGAGAAGCGTTTAAAATAGCTTATATCTATTTTTGGTACCTCCCATGTGGTAACAAGGCACCTGGAGGAGCCTGAAGCCCTTGGCACCCTGAGGGTGATGGGATACAGGGCATGGGAGGTCACTACTGGCTCTTTCTCCCATGGGGTTCACAGGCTCCTGCCTCTCTATTTGGAGCTGAAGTACTTTGGGATGTCTCAGAGGGGCCGCAGGGGAAGGGCGATGCTGGCAGGGGGAAAGGACAGATTGTGTCCCCCTCTCAGCCCAGGAGTCCCCTCCTGGGCCCCCCCCTTGCCTTTGCAGTACAGTGGTGAGAACTTTGATCCTTTCCCCATGTGGGAGACAGAAACACAGAGGGACTTAATTAGGTGCAGTTACCTCACTGTCTGCCTCCAGAGCTGCCAGGGCAGTTGGCACAAGGTCAAAGAGGAAATGCAGGGCCCAGCGGGGCCAAAGTGGAGGAGTTATGCCTTTGCCCTTGTGCTCTCTCCTGTTGAGCTACAAAAGTCTCAAAGTCTTGCAGCATCACAGAAAGGCTGGAGAGCTCAGGGCTCTGAACGTCACTGACCCCTGGATTGCTGTTGGAGCTGTGGGGTGAGAGGAGCAGTTTGGGCAGAAGGTGAGAAGGGATGGACCCAAGCTGCAAAACACAGCCTGACACTGAGCATTGGGCAAGGGGGACAAACAGGAACAGGGATTTGCGAGTCCCTGTTTGGGTTTGTGACCCTGGCCATGTACTTTCGTACGTATAAGAGGGCTTTTATCTTGTGGTTACTTCCTTCTGCAGCCTCAGCTTTTGCTTCTGTGCATGCCTAGGCTCTCTGAAGCTGCCGAGCACAGCACTGGCATATACAGCTCTTATGCTGGGCAGGAGCATCCTGCTTCACTTGAACATGAAATATAAATCAGAGATCAAGTGAGTTATTGTGCCATGCTGCTGCTCGGGCAATAGGGAGTCTTTAAATCAATCAGGCCCCAAATAAATAAATAAACGTGCAGCAGACATGCTGGAGTGCATGTCTGATTCCTATCAGAGGCAGTAATTCAAGGCAGATGCTTGCAGTTGCTCTGCTTCCAACTCTGTTACCTGGGCTGCTGGAGCCACAGGAGACAGAAAGCAAATTTTTTTCTAAGCTTTCATTATTGTTGCCAAAGAAACCATTTCATTTGGTTGCCACGTGCACAGCAAATCTGGTTCAATCCATGAGGATGTTGAGGGCTGAAGGAAAAAGGCTTTGTGGAGAGAGTGCAGCCACCTCAAAGCCTGTGATGAGCTGTGACCCCGTGGATGGGGTGGGAGCTGGAGGAGGGAGAGTGAGTACTGGTCCTTGAAGAGGCTGGAAGGGTCCCACTTCAAGAGTTTGACCTGTATGAGCATCCCCACAGCAGTGTGGACACCTGGGTGAGCTGAAGGAGTTCCTCATCCCTCAGGGACCCTCCAGACATTGCCCCAGGGAGCTGCAAGTGCCTGGCTGGAAGATCCTTCTGCCCTCCAGCACTCAAAGACTTCATTAGTTTTCCTCTCAGCACACACTGGCACTCGGGAGAGAAACGTTTGAAGTGTTTGATCTGTCTGGGCTGCCATCTCCTCTCCCCCCTGCAGGCTGGGAGTGCAGCTCCCCGGGGCTCTGTATCTGCTGGGCAGCATCCTGCTCCCTCCCAGGCTGGCACCAGCTGGGAGGCAGGGTGGTGGGTGCTCTGGGTGACTGTCCCAATGGCTGCCCAGCCCTGGGGGTGGCTCCAACATCAGCAACGGGTTTGGGCAGCCAAACCTGGGCTGGGAGCCCCTGAAAGTCACGGAGGAGACCAGGGTGACACAAGCCGTGCTAGCCAGGGAGAGCTCTGTGGCCAGCTGTGGTGTTCCAGGAGGGTGGCACTGGGGATTTAGTCCCTTTTACAGGGCTTCTTTGGTCACTTGCAGGTGGTCCTGGGCCCCTCTTACAGGGCTGGAGGTGCATATTTGGATTTTGCTGGTACTTTGCTTGCAGCTGCAGTGCTCTGCCCTTGTGTGTGCTGATGGATGCCAGTGTTTTATAAAGGTAAACGAGCCCTGACACTCAGGCTGCTGGCACAGCAGGGCGTTTTCTTACACCACTTCATCTGTCCTAAGCAGACCTGGCAGCATCAGTCGAAGGTGATGATATTTCAATAAGTCAGGTCCTCCTCTTCCTTGAGTTACTCCAGGAGTGTGTTGAAAGTGAACCTTGGACCAGTGGAGATGATGCTTTCCAGACACTTTGTGATAAAAGATAAAGCAGTTGCAACACTGGGGATTCAGCCTGGATTTCTGAAGCTTTAACCCTGGGGGAGAGCTGAACACATGCATGGGTAAGGTTTTCTTCTCCTAAACTCCACTAAAACCCCAAAAGAATAAAGGTCAATCAGTTAAACCCACTCAGCCCATAATCCCATGCCCTTCTGAGTTAACACAATCTACGTACACAGTCATGCTGGATATACACTTTGTTTATCCCATAGCAAGTCCACCTCAGCTCTGTGTGCCATTTTTGGTGTGTTCCCACTCCAGCAGCGCATCCCAGCCCTGGAGAGCAGCGTAAATCCTTCTTTGCAAATCATTGACCCAATAGGTCATAAAAGTTCCTTTATGGCCTGTCAAGACAAGCAAGGTTCTTTACATGCACCCTAAGTCAGCACAGTAAAACTTTTATGGTGTTTTCAATAACAAGAGCTACTGCACATGAACAGCAACTAATTTTTAAAGCCTTGGTATTTCAGCTGAGATGAGTTTTTTTCCTCTCCTGTGTTGGAAAAACACTTCAGGCAGTGACTCATGCAGTCAGTGCCTGGAGCTGACCTCTCTCTATTCCTGATGTGGAGTTCCAATTTCTGCAAATACTGAGTACCCTTGGAAAAGAACTCCTGCAAACTAGGCTGCTTTTCTGGTGGCATCTGTGCAAATGGAAAAGCTGAACTCCTGGTTCACATTTTTAAAATATTTGGACCTTAAGCTATGCTGTGACATTATGGTTTATGAAAGTTAAATTCTTGTTTGGTTGAAAAATCATCTTGAGGGTTAATGTGTATTTATTTAGTAAAAAATCGGTGTAAGGTGAACCCAAAAAAACCTCCCTTGGTCTGTAACTTAACTAATACCTCCAGTTTATCCTGTCTCATCCTCTCCTAAACTACAGAGACCCTGTTGCAGGTGTGGAACCTCCATCCCCAGGTTGTACCTTCTGTCTGCATTTTGAGCATTGAGCAGAAGCAATGTGACAAAAGCACCTCTTCCAGTATGTCTCTGGCTCTGGTTTCTCAGCCCTGCCTTGGGCTGACAATAGGAGAAGGGGAAAAATGAGAAGCTGAAAGCATTATGACAAGGTCTGGGTTACCTGGCTCCTCTGCCTTTCCCCATGGCCCTGCCTAACCCCTGGTGATGCCAGCAAACCTCTCTGGTTACTCGTGGCATCTTTTTGACACCTCAGGCTCAGCACCAGCCCTGAATCCTCCACTGCCTGACCCCAGGGTCCAGTCTGGGCAGAGACACTGGGATTTGCTGGACAAGAGAATTGTTTGGGGTTTTGTTGTTGGGGTTTGTTGGTTTGGGTGGGGTTTTTTGTTTGTTCGTTTTTTTCCTAAGAAAATTACAATCTTCTCTGAGCTCTGCCAGGTTTGAGCTGTCCTGGCTCTGCACCTGACCTGGGCAGTCCACGGACAAGGTCTGATGGATGCTGTCCCTGTGCCCTTTAATTACATGTCAGGAATGATTGTGCCCTAAATACACACCCCAGCAGCCAGGAATTGTTGCTTTTCTCTTTTGCACTGGAGCCTCAGCCACTTCATTGCTTCTCTTCACTCGTCTGCCCCCAGTTACAGCCTTTGCCTCTTCAGACTTTGGGTTTGCTCGAAGATGTGCTGCCCCTGGCCCCAGTCTGTGGGTCTGACCCTGGCTGGTGGCAGGGTCGTGGGGTCTGTGGTCCCATTCAAGCAGGGTCGCTGCTGGCTGGAGCTCTCAGCCCTTAGTGCTGTTCCTGCACGATGAGCAGATCAGCTCCAGGCACAACGGTGGGAATTGATCCTGGGATAGTCGGCACTGGTTTTCCAGCCCTGAGAGCAGCAGGGAGCAGAAAGTGAGAGGGGCCCTGCTGTTGGAGTTTTCATAGATCATCTCTCTAGGTTTGCTTTCTTTTCTTCTTTTTTAAAAATCCTCCTTCCCAGAAACATGCAAACATTCCTCTCTCAGGTCTGTCCCTGGACAAAGGAGGTGGGGCAGCTCAGGGGTGATGGGTGCTACATCAGAGACAAAAACAGGATCTGGGATGCTGGGATGGAGGGGATGCTCCTGGTCCTTGTCCCAGTTACGAGTAGATGTGCTTCTGGGCTCTCATCTGGGTACAGCTGGGCCTCCAGGAGAGCAACTGGGGAGCTGGAGCCAGTGCAGCCGCTCCGCTTCTGTGCAAGATTTGGCCTTTTTCCCCATGCTGGGAACAACCATGATGCTGGAGTGATGGCACAGCAAAGGGAACGGTGCTGATGCTGGAGCAGCGGCACAGCAAAGGCTGGGAATGCTCAGGGGAGCTTCAGGGAGGAACTGTTGCTGTCGATCTGTTAATTAAGATTAATGTGCTAGCTGATAAGGATGACTCTGCGCCAACTGCTATTACGAGCCAAGATCCTGCAAGGCAGTGAGCAGCACGTTCCTGCTTCCTTAGCAGTTGGAGGTCTCTGCCACTCAGCCTGAGGTTCAGGGCAGAAAGTGGGATGCTGAGCAGGTCTCTAAATACTTGAGGGCCTTGTGGGGACACTTGCTCTGCTGGTGGGATGCTCAAGAGCTTGGTCTTGCACTCGCTTGGCAAAGAAACTATTTTAGTTTTCAGAGGGTGTTAAGGCAGAGCTTTGCATTCTCTCCTGCTAGGCACCGGTGTCAAAATTTCTCCACCCAAAAAGTGCATGAAAGGAGGTACATTGTTGAAAAATATATGGGTACATATATATTTTTTTTCCCTCTCAGGTGAGGTCTCTGAGGAATCTGGATGTGCCCTGTACAGTAGGATGTGATTAATTAGGACTTGCTTTGCCTTGCCACAGCAACTGAAGCCTGATTTTGAAGCGGAGGCCACTTGCTGAGCAGCACAGCGCTACAGACCATCCTGGGAAAAAGCTGTTGAATCAATATCTCTACAGGCCCTGAGGGGACCAAAAATGCCAGCACTGCCATTGAAACTGGAACAGCTGCAGGTGAGCACGTGCTCAAGACTTTGGAGCATTGCAGCTTGTCAAGGAGCTGGTTTTAATGTCCTTTACCCACTTCTTTGCCTTAACTGCCTCCTCACTCCACTTGGTTTCTGTGTCTGGTACCGGCTGCATTCAAGGGTGACATTTGTGTAGTCCCTGGCCAGCCTCATTAAAGCAAACATGTTTGTCAAAGCCTCAAAGTTCACCTTTTTTTGGATAGCATCATTTTATTAGCAAAAGGCAGATTTCAAAGGAGTGCTCCCTAAATCCCGGCTGAAATCCCCCCTGCTTGGTCACCTCCTGCCTTCTCCACTTCCAGCCCTGGCAGCTCCAGCAGCTGTTTTCACTTCCCTGCTGTTCCCAGCAAAGGCCTTTGGCACCAGCCCTAATGAGTAAGTGCTAATTAACCTGTAGCACTTTCCAGTGCATGCTGGCATTGTGGGCCACAGGGACAGTGGCCATCCTGCCCCGCTGCCAGGAGATGCAGCACTGGTGCAGCCAGGTGAGGACAATTGGCCCCCAATATCTGAGGCATCATCTTGGGTCATGGACAGTACCTGCTGTCAGGCAGAACAAAGATTTTGCTCAAATAACACTGCCCTGAGGGAGGAAAAGCCATTTTCCCCACCAGAAGAGCAAATCACCTTACATCAAAGATGGAAGTAGTTTGGTTTTTTCTTTAACTTTGGAATGGGATCTGATTTTGGGGCCTCTGTTGTCCCACAATTTGTTTCTCCTTCTGGGCACTGCTCCATGCCCTCACCAGCACCCCCTTCCCACCCTGCTCCTGAGCTCCATCCGTTTCAAAGTTCAGCCAAAGTCTTTTTGTCCCGAGAGGCGGGAGTGAGCACAGAGAAGCCCAAATCACTTATGCAGAAGCAGAAAACCTTATCTCTGCATCCTGCACCCATCAGTAACTCCTGTGACTGTCAGCTCCTTGCAGACAGGGGAATCTCCTAGCAACCTTACACCAGCACTTTGGATGCAGCCTAATTCAGTTTCCGGTCATCCAGAACAAAACCTCATGAAGGCATCTGGCAAACTGAGCAATGGACAGGCCATGGTGGGCTGCTGGAGCATCTGGCACGATGATTATTTCAGCAAAATCTGTGCTCATGGTTGATTTTGAGGCCTTGAGGTTGAATTTGAGTATAACATTCAGGTGAGGCTCTGCAGCACCTTGTCTGCCCGCCCTGCTGAGTGCTGGGTACCACCTTTCCAGGATGCAGCTCAGTGCTCAGAGGAGTGATCCTGGTGCTGGTGAGGGTGCTCCTGCTCCTCTCACTTTCATCCTTGTTTTCTGGCAAAAGGAATGAGGGAATGTGCTGTTGGTTGTGATGGTAGCAAAAAAATAAAAAGGAAAGGATGACAGAAAAAGAGAGGAGGAGCGAGGAAAAGAGTGACATTTCTCTAGCCCAGGGGAACAACATTCCCAGATCAAAAATTTGAAAAATTTGGCAGTTTTCCACTGCCAGTAGATTCTTTTGCAATCACAGCAGTGAAAGGATTTTAGCCACATCTGTTCTCATGCCTATAGGTGACTCACAGTGATGTCCAATAACATGCTTGGCACTGGGAACTGCTTTAGTGGAAAGTTTGAGCACTGCTGTCTTATAGTGCCAAGCTCTGACTTGGCAGGATGGGTTATGGAGCCTTATTTCTGGCATTTACTGACTGGTGAGCGTTTGGCTTTGGGATCTGAGTACTGGTCTTCACCCGTTTCCCGTGCAGAATCCGTACAGGCAAAGCACTCAGTCTTTCTGAAATAAATTAAATGCTGATGCTCACTTAGGGAGGATTTATAGGAGGCAGTGTGTAGCTCAAGCTGGCAATGCAGGAATGGGAAATGGAGTGCGAGGCAGGGATGGGAGCAGGATTTGGGGCTGCAGTTTGCTGGGGGGTGGCTCTGTGCCTGCACCCCATGGTGGCTGCAGGGACCCCTCTCTCTCACCCTGCAGGTCACCGTGTTTCTGTTAACGGTGCTCAGCACCTCCCACATCCCTGGGAACTGGCTGGAGTTAAGTGTGGTCAGTGACTTCAAGCGCTCATTCTGGGGATGTTAAAATTTAAGTATAAGCCATTTCATGTGGAGGGATGAGAGCCCTTTACTGCTGTCACTGAGCTCACTGACTCCCACCAGGGATGGCTCGTGCCACTGTTTTTACTCCCAGTCTGGAAACTCCCCAGAGGTGTCCAAATCACAGGCTTGGAGCCAGCCCTCTGATCCAGCACCAGATGAAGATCTGAATTTAAATTCAGACCTGAAATTTGGGGGTGCAGGGGCTGAGGGGTTTCCTTTGGGATCTTCCCAAACTGAAACCTTCAACAAAAATTTCACCACCCCGTGCTGGATGTCTGGAGAGCTTTGTGCCACCCCCTCTGCCCAAGCTCTCCCATTCCCTCCCTGCAGCAGCTCCAAGTCCAATCCTGCACACATGGAAACCTCTGGCACGGGCTGGTTCTCGGGAGCTCTGCAAGAGAGGGTTTTCCTCACACAGGGCTGTGCTCCAGGACAGTTTATTCCCTTGGCATCTGTTTTTACCCTGCCCCAGCTGCTCACAGAGGGTTTCAGAGAACAAGGGGCCAGTTTCAGATCTTGCCATTACAACCTCACATTCAAGAATTACTACTACTATTATTTCCAAGGAAACAGGGACTCGTGCTCGTATCTTTTATGTGATTTCTCACATCCGGAGGTTCTCACGTGACTTTGCTGCCTATTTTTAGCTCCTCAAACATCTCTGCCAGGATGAAAGCTTTAAAGAAAACCCTCCCTTGAAAAGGATGAAACGGGCATTTGCTTTAATGGTAAATTTGTGACTGTGACTCCCGAATCCCTACATCTCAGCAGCCTGGGGAGAGCAGGCAGGAGCCCCAGGCTGCAGTTAACTGTTTCTGTGTTTGCTGTTACACCCTCCTTCCTCAAACAGCAAAGACTTGTTGTAAAACAGAGCTGTTTCTAGAACCAGATCCACCTACAAGTCATTTAAAAGCCTCCTACCTCAATTTTGCAGGTAAAATGTTAGTCTAGCAGGAATTGAGAGGAGGGATATTCCCCTCCATCTGCTCCTTGGCTGGTTTGTGTGACGGGAAAAAAAGCCACCCTGGCTGTTTTGTCTTGCACCACCCACCTCGGGGTGGGATGGGGAGGATGGGGTCTCTCTGTCCCTGTGGGCTCGGGGGTCTGTGGGCACCCAGTTGGTCCTGCCCTGCCTGGTCCATGCCAGCACATGGGATGCAAAATGTGGCATCTCTGCCGGATGCCTCAGAGAAAGCATCTGTATTTGAAAAAACAGCCATAAATAACACATGGTTGTATCCAGCTATTAGAGTGAGGGGAAAAACTGTTCACATTTCCACAGAATTTCATTTCCATTTTGTTCTCAATTTCAGCTTCATTAACACGTGCTGACCTGCTGTATCAATTACAGCTATTTCTAGTGCGGGCATTTTGGTAATTGGCATCAAAATGTCAGGACAGCCAGTTGGAGCTCTCTGGGTATAGAAACCTCAGCGATGCCTCTCGCTGATTACAAGCTTCAGTAATTAGTGATCAGCCTGGTTCCACCCTCCCTGCCACAGCTGCAAAACCACCGTGGTACCACCCTGGGAGCAGGAGATGGGCAAAGCCGGAGCTCAGTGCTCTCTCCTGGGAGATGATGGGTCACTGAGCACAGAGCAGGTTGGCAGTCAAACCCTCCCCAATCCCCCAGAGCTATGCAGAGCTGTGCACCTCCGACAAGCCCCACTGAAGGTGGCAAATTTATCCTGGATGAGTCAGGGCTAAATTTGTTCTCCTTCCCTGAGCTCGCCTTGCAGTGTGCAGCCCATGGATTTACTCTGGCTTTGCCTTCCCCCTCTTCTGCCTCTGGATTTAGGGTCAGAGCCATGGAGCTGCCTGAGCTGTTGGGGTAAGGTAATCCTCCTCCATCACTCTGGTGATGGAGAAGGAGGTATGGAGGGGTTCAGCATTTCAAGAGGCAGTAGGTTGGGGTTGCTGGGCTGTAGGAGGGATAAGATGAGAGCTGGAAGAAGCTGCTGCCAGACAAGTAACTGGGGCTGTTCCAGCAGTGGGAGGCAGAGATTTTATAGGTCCTCTTGGTATTTGGTTTCCTTTTAAATGCTGGTCTCCAGGGCAGAGGCTCTGCTGTCTGCAGAAAGCACTACAAACTGTGAGGAGCAAGGTTTCGACCTGCCTGTCTGCAGCACCTCATTGACAGGGCTGCAGTTAAGAGCTGTCACTGGATGTGGCCCAGGCAGGTCACTGCTGAGCGTTGCCTCTGCCAGACTGCCTTTCTGTTAGGGTAGGTGGAATGAGGAGAGGCTTCTGCCTTCATCTGAGGAGCACCCACCGCTCCATGCCCCTGCTCCAGGGCCAGTCCCTTGCAGGGAAGGGGCAGCTCCAAGCCCTGCTGGGGCCTGCGGATGTATTTACCTTTCTATGCTAAAACTACAAAGCTGTGGAGACCTGGTGACCCTGTGTCACGCCCGGAGGTACAGAGCTAATTGAGATGTGACAGCCTGGAAAAGCAAACTGCTCCTTGGAGGCCAAGAAAACAAAGCTGATGAACAGATGCGAAACCTGATGCTTTGAGAAGCTCCTGGAAAAGCATCATGAGCAAGGGAAGGTGCATCCCAGCCATGGCCTCACTGGTGCTTCTGTGTGCAAACAGGGAATTTGGGCAAATGCCTGACAGTGCCCTGGAGTTTTTGGTGGCTGGGTGCTGTGGAGGTGTGCGAGGGCTGGTTCCTGGGAGAAGCCTCTGAGGGCACTGAAGGGCTGCAGGGACACTGGCTGAAGTGGGCAGATAACTTGGTACCTACGTCATCAGGTCATTTGGGAGGGAAAGATGAGTGGGTGATGGGAGAGCAATCCTGAATACCCAGAGAAATGGTGAACTCCTCGTGTCTGAGGTAAATTAAAACTGAATGGGAACTACCCGGCTGAGATGGAAGAAGTGTGTACCCCTTAACAGGGCTGCACACAGCCTGTTTCTCCCTCCAGGAGCGAAAAATAAGCATTAAAAAAACAAGCTAACAAAAAGCTCCCAACATTTTTAGACTAGATAAAGCTACAATTCTTCAAAACCCCCCCGATCCAGGGAGTGTAGAGGGACCCTGTGCCAGCTGCCCTCTCCCATCAGTACCAGCACCCAGTGAACACAGCAGCAACCCAGCATGTGCCTGTGACATGCCAGCAGCCTGCTATCAGGGTGACATCCCAAAGATAAATGAGTCCTATTATTGCCTCCATTCCCAGGCATTCCCCTGAGGCTTCTGTGCAGCTCTGGCTGCTGTGGCAGCCCTGGCAGCACAGTGGCTGAGGTGCTCAGGGCTCTGCACAGCAGAGGCTCTGCCTGGTCGTGCAGGTGGTGCTTGCAGGGGTTTTTAACCTGTTCTTGCCCTAAAATCTGTGCTTGTGCTTTGGGGGAGTGCTGAGGCTGCTGCATGGTGTCCTACCAAGAACAAGCTTGCTGCAATGGTCTCCTGGTTTGGGAGATGGCATCTTCTGTGGCTGGACCTTCTGGAGGTGTTTTGGGTGGCACTTCCTTCTGCTTAAATTTTACAGCTGGGAGAGCAGAGACAGGCACTGAAATACCACGGTGTGCTGTGGGTGTACTGCAGCCATCAGAAATGTGCCTAATTCTCTTTTTCAATCTTTTCCCCTGTTATTTGCCTTCATTCCCCCACCTTGTCTTTCTGTTTGCAGGGCTGGGGAGAGCTGTGCCTCACAAGCATCTTTCTCGCCCACTGGAATGAGAGAGCTGGTAAAACTGGCCCCTCTGCAAGCCACAGCAAAAGGCATGGCAGAGTTTGGGCTTGTTACCACCAGCATGAGTGGAAAATGGCTTTGGGGTTAAATCATCCTCACAATGATCAAGTTTCACAAAGTGCTAGTTGTGCCTAGAACTAACAAGAATTAATTTGTGCAGGAGAAATCCTTTACGGAGGTAGGTGCTGCCTTGACTTTCTAGAAATAGAGATGCTCTCTGCATAAATGTGGGTGCAGAGATCCTGACTTTCTGATCTCTCCCCAGCCCCAAAGACCCCACAACAGGCTGTACACGAGCAGCCCAGGCTCAGAGCCAGCACCCAGTTCAGCTGCCAGCTGGGGGTAGAGGGGTCAGCTCCCCACACCAGGGGCTGGCCCCACATCTGGGGGATGCTGAGAGCTCAGAGACGTGATCTGAGTCGTTTAATTCTATTACTCACAAGCTCTGAATAGCTGCTTTAGACACCCTTGACCTCCTGCTGCAGAGCAGATCAAAGCAAATCTCTCTGTAGTGATATACTTTATCTGATTCAAAGGGGAAGCATCCAATGAAGCGCTTGTTTTGAAAACATTATTTTACGTTGTGCCCCATTAAATTGTTGACATGTTGCCCTCTGGCTGTTTGGCATTAGTTATACTCAAACACTATCTACAGCCTTAATCTAATTTTGCCTTTCCTCATCTTTATTCCTTGATCTTCATATTACACTGCTTAACAAATCTGTTCAAGGACGAAATTGTTTCAAGACGGAGTTTGATAAGCTGGTGGAAAGGACTGCAGAGCCAGGCAGGAATTGTGTCCTGGGTCCCAGGCACTGGAATTCAGAGCAGCCAGACCTAGTTTGTCTAAACTTTGCTTCTTCCCTCCAGGAATTCAGGTTTCTCTTGGTCACAAGCTGTGCCAGGAGGGGGTTGTGGTTTGTACTATTGATGGATATTTGACTTTTTGTGTGGGTTTTCATGCCCACTCCCCTTGAGGAGATGCAGAAGAGGTGCAGCCAGGGTGGGCACTTGGCAGGCACTGAGCCCTGTGGCTGCAGTGGGACAGGCAGGGACAGATCTGTCCCTTGTCCCCATGGGTGGCATTGCTCCATGGGTGTTTGCTACAGCTCTGGCTGAATCCCCTGCACATTTCAACAAATCCCCTGATGGTTCAGGTGTATTGGTTGTGCTCATGACTCCTTCTGAGCCCTCCCACTCCTGTGCTTTGGTGATATTTTGCTGGGCTGCTTCTGGAGTCATTTCTTCAGCAGGACTGGACCCCAGCTGTCATCTTGTTAGGTGTAAGTCCAGTAGGAAATCAGCAGGAAGAAAGAGGTTCCAGTGTCTTCCAGCCACTGAACCATCAGTCTGGAGGGAAAGCCTTTTGCTACCACCCCTCCAAACTGCTCCATGCTCCTATGTTTTGTATAGAGTCATATTTATTCTGTGCTCCTTTGTGATAAGCCATGGGATCTAGTGGGGAATTTGGGAAAAGTGAGCCCTGCTGTGCTGGAAGTTTGCTGGATGCTCTTGCTCTTTACATTGCAAGTCTAGATTGGAACCAGGTGAAAAAACGTGCTCACAAAGCAGCCAGTGGAAAAAAATAAAGCTTGATTTTAAAAGTGTTTCATTTTGAAAAGGGGAAGAAAACCTAAACAATCAGTGCTGTTAAAATTTTCCATCACTATCTTTTTGTGCAATATGAATTCTTTTCCCCTGTGCTTACCAAAGCCCCAGCTTTCAGCAGCAACACACGGCTCCTGGGAACCAGTTTCCATTAGAGGAGCGTGGAAAAGCTCCACAGAAGTGGACCAGAGGTTTGCAAAATGGAAACAAGAATTTTCATTAAATCTTTTTTCCAGGTTTGTAGTGCTTTCTGGTGGATCCTCTTAGTGCCAGTCCCTGCATGAGCAGAACATGCAGCAACCAAGTCGTCATCCCCAAAGAGCTACAACCGATGGCATCTGCACGTGGAATTCTCCAAATGACAACCTGATGACCCTGTCAGTCCCTTCAAGAGCTTTAGACAAGGATCCTACAATTTTCCTAGGAGTGAAATACCTATCTATACTTTCTGTTGCTACTAAACTGCCATGTGAATAAAAAAAAATAATAGCCCCTGACAAGATGAGAAGACTCAAGGTTTTGAAAAATCCTTTGGTGATACAAAGAGCTGAATGAAACCCCGACAAACTGGGCATGTTTAGCACTAGCCCATCTCTTTCTGACATGCAAGCAGTTGGAAATATAGATGTAATTAAAAGGATTTGCAAAGCCAGCATAACGCTACAAAGACTATTTTACATTATTTTTATAATGAACTTTAGTATTTATACAATTGCTGCAGGAATCCAAATAAAAGTTCATGGTTTATCTCTTTTCAGCCTCCAGTACATTGACTTTGGCTAAACAGCTATATTTATCAGTGCTATGCTGGCTATAAAAGTGAAAGAAACAAACTATAAAATGTACAGTGTAGCTGAGTATTTCTTTAGGGGAGTGGGTACACGGACAGTTCATAATTTTGGGGTGGTATCCACATGTATTGCACATGAACAATGTCATTTACAGTCCTGGTCCAGATTTACAAAGCTTTTTAAGACTCAAAAGCAATAGGCATGCATCTATCACGATTGTAAAATGGTTTGGGTTGGAAGGGACCTTGAAGACCATCTAGTTCCAATGCCCCTGCCATGGGCAAGGATGCCACTCACTGCATCAAAACTGCTTGGGAAACCCTTTCCTTCCTGTCTGGAGAGGACAAACATTGGGAGGTAAGTTCAAACAGATTCCTGGGTGACCCTGCCTTTCTAATGTGAAAGAACAACATGAGGCTGAATGCAACTCTGCATTTTAA
Organism: Lepidothrix coronata; assembly: GCF_001604755.1. Taxonomy (NCBI): domain Eukaryota; kingdom Metazoa; phylum Chordata; class Aves; order Passeriformes; family Pipridae; genus Lepidothrix; species Lepidothrix coronata. The sequence continues at coordinate 752,179 of NW_016690350.1, read as the reverse complement.
AGATTAAATTATTCATTTGATGCAAAGGGGAAAATGATGCTGCAGAGGCAAGAACGAAGATCAGCTTCAAAACTAACAAACAAGCAAAAAGACCCAAAAGAAGGAGTAAGGAGCCAGATCCCAAAAGGACACGATGGTGTAGATAGTCTCCAGCTCCACAGGTTTCTCTACACAGTTGAGTGCCAGACAACAAAAGGCATGTGGTAAGGATCATTCTTCATTCCTTATATTCTGCCTGATTCTGTAATGGCCCATGGTGAATGGTCCATCGCTCTGCTCTTGAAGTGCCGGGTCTGGCTGGGGTTGAACATCATTTGCTCTCATCCAGCAGTTCCTCTGGAACTGCAGACCCGGACGGTCCCCGTTACAGGCTTTGAAGGAGCCTGTCCACACACCAGGAGCAGAGCAGAGTCCAGGCTCTTACAGGGCTGTGCAAGCAAACAAACACATTTTTTTGGAAAGGAAAAAAACTAAGTAAGAAAATAATTGTGGTGGAGTGCCTGGTTGAGTTACAGTAAATCTTAGGAAGCAGGAGCAGAGGGCAGCTCCTTACATCTGGGTTTAAGCTAATTGATCGTTTTCCCCGAGCACACAGACCTGTCTTTATATTGAGCCCGTAAAGAAAAGTTCCCTGAAAGTCACTGGAGACAAATAATCCTTCAGGAGTCACTGCTGACACGGAATTACATTTTCAGTCATTTTTCAGTTGTATGCGTCTCCATCCTGTCACATTAGTTTGCTAACACTTCCAATGCAACAATGAGACAAACAGAGCATTGTGCTGGTCCAAGCCAAACATTCATCTCTGCTTGGCACCGGTTCAACAGGCCTGTCAAAACTCCTGGCGAGCTGGCCAAAGCTCATTAAGTGGTTGGATGCATATTTAGCATGGAAAAGAGCTTTACCCAGGGCTCTGAGTAATGTGCGGACTGAGCAGGCAGGAAAGAGGAGGGATGGTAGGAAGCAGAGAGCGGGATGTATTCCTTGTGGATTGTACCTAACATTGGAATAAAAGGATAATGTAAATATATCTATTGAGGGAACATATTTCAAGGCAGAACAGAAGTGAATTGCAAAATCCCTGGGCCCAAGGCCAACCTTAAATGTGTCTCAGAAGAGACATCGATGTTATCGCTCCTCAGTGTGCACAAACGTACAAGGTTGGTCTCCCTGCAATGGCAGCAGATCTGCTGACTTGAGCTTTCCTTCCAGCCAGAGCTTGGAGTGATTTGACTGGAGGCTTCTCTCGCACATTGACTTCACTGAAGTCCATGGAAGGATCTGATTTTTGGGAATCCAGCACAAGCCCATGTAAAGCATCCTGAGGTGCTGGCACGAGGCTGGCTCAGCCCTGGCAGTCTGACATAGCTGTTACAGCTGGTGAGGCATTCCATCAACAGGAGAGAGATTTAATTGCAGAGCCTGAACGTTTGTCTTGCCTTCTGGTATTGAGCTGATGTCAAGGAAAGAATGATTAGGGTACAAGTGACACTTCCCAACTCACCCATATTCCCATGCCTTTCCTTTTCAAACTTTTCCTTTTCAGTACCTCTTTGCAGCAGTCTTCTCCACCTGATTTTCAGAGGCAAATGGTCAAATATTAAATAAATATACCTCCAAATGCATATACACAAGACAGAAGAAATCCTTTCCTATTTCATATATCCATACTTGTATACCAGTGCTCCCATAATTCTGAATTTCCTAAATTTCTGTCTAAAACTCCCAGTACTGTTCCAGTAAGTATTCACTCTTGGACAAGGAACAATGAACAAAAAAGCCTACATGTTGTAGAAAAAAAAATAAAGAGGGAAAAACTTTCTACTTAAGAAAGATATTTTTCTGTCTGCACTGAGATGATTCAATACGAAGGCAAATAATTAAGATGCTGGAATTGAGAAATCCTTTAATACAGATGATGAAAGAAGCCATTCATGGACTAATTAACAGAATGCTTGAAGCGAATGTTAACAATTAACTGATTGAGTATTTAAAGGTGTGGTTCATTTTAAACCTGGCACCTCTGATTGCTTACTTACTTACACAGAGCAAACAATTGCTTTCTTCATTCAGTTTGTCTTCTTCCCCCACCTCTCTTTTGCTCCAAATGTAAGTTCTTGCAGGCCCTCAGAAGGGGTCCTTTAAATTTACAGTGATGCCCATCCTGACCTGTGCAAGAAATTCAGGATCATCCAGGACTGTGGTGTTTGTGCCAGGATCCACCTTTGCCAAGGTGAGCAACTCCTGAGATCTCTTTGGAAGGTGCTGAGGGGTTATTGCTGCTGAGTTTTGTCATAACTGCCAATCAAATATGAGTTGTTGAGCTTCGGTGTCTGTGATTTTAAAATGAAAGTTAATTATGCTTAAAAGTGTACAGAACTACCAGAACTGATTTAAAGTCTGTGAAAACGGAAGGAGTTCAATCTCCATTATTTAAGTAAAGGGCTTAATGAGCATATCTGGGAGCAAGGTAATGTCCTGGATAAATGTGATGACTTCTGGTGGATGGGTTGACTTTCTGGTTGAAACAGAAGATGAGGAGGTCATGTTTCCCTGAATGTTATCAATCTTTCCCCTGGCTGATTCACCCAGAGACAGGGTGGGGAGTCTGAGCTCATTGCTTCAAGTCTGTCTGGGAATAGGTGTGTGGCTTCAGATGAGAACAGTCAGGTGAAGACAGGATTTCTTTTTTCTCCCCACGGAATCACACCAGGATGGAGATGTCCTGGATTTCACCTAGTTCAACCACACTTCAAAATTGGAGCAGATAGTTTTGCAATCTTCCTCCTGTAAAACCCCTTTTCTGCCGAGGGATAAGTTCACATCCTGCTCCAGGCTTTGGGGAGTTAACAGGCTGCAATGTTTCATTTCCACAAACCGGAGACATGAGAGCTGAGAAGACATCCAGAGCAGGATTTGCTTTATCTCTCTGGCCTTTGGGTGACTTATTTTCTCTCTATGGTGAGCATTGTTTCTTTTGCATGTAGTTACCTGACACACTTACCTGACACCTAATCATCGCTGCCTGGGGCTGCTGTTTTGCAGGGTGTGTTAAGCAGAGAGTGCCTTGGGGGGCAGCAGTGTTTGGCAAGGGTAAAACCCCCCTCCGAGCTCGGGTTTGGGAAATGCTTTTTGCCCCCACTTCTCCAGGGCTTATTATCGAAGGACTCCGGGCTCAGTTAGACCATAAAAGCTGCCTGACATTGTGATTTATGAGATCTTAAAGGCGGGTGGTGCTTATCGGCCACGGAGCTCAGCGAGGGCCCCGTGTGCCAGCGCCGTGCCCTCGGGATGGAGCACGGCTCTGCAGCTCGGGAATTCTGCTGCGGGAAAGTCCAGGCACCCGAGGGGCTGGACCACGCAGGGCAGGAGGGAGCGAGCAAGGATGCAGTTACTGATGGATGGCACCTGGCACTGCTGCTGCTGATGCATCCACAAGGAAGGATTTCAGAGGTGCCCAGCTCCACACGCTGTTTCCGAGCTCAGGACGTGCTTCTCAGGAGTATTTTTCCATTTGGAGTGTGTTTGAGAGTCTTCATTTCTAAAGGCTCTGTGTAATCTAGGGTGACTGGGAAAGGACGGCCCCATCACAAAAATCCTAGTTATGATGTGTTTCAATTTTTCTCCAGCTGACAGAATGGCTGACGCGTGTCCCTTCTCAAAGCTGGTCAGAAACCGAGTCAATTAAATTACCGTGTTTTTTTAAAAATCAGCATCTTCAAACCAATTGCTTTTCTGGAATCACGGGTGTCTCTGGTGCTCCTTTCCAGCATGTGCAGGAGCTGCAGCCTGTGCTCAGTCACAGCTGGCCCAGTGGGATTCAGGAGTCGCAGCCTGCCGGGAGCTGTGCCTGTATTCCTGTCTGTCCCTGCTCTGGCTCGCTCCTCCGGACATCCCTCTGCTCTGGCTGCGTGGCCAGAGGGAGGTGACGTTATTGCTGTGACTCACAGCATTCCCTCTCTGGCTTTCCCAGCCAGGACTGGGTTTCTCAGCCCATGGTGAGGCAGGAAGGTGTTTGGCAGATCTGTAGTTAGATGCCTTTGTGACAAGCCCATTTTTAGCAGCTCCAGGTCCAAGGTTGCTTTTAAAAGTATTATAAATTAAATTATTTCGGTTTTTTTCCCTTGGTGTTCAAGCATCTTAATGTGCTATGAAAGAAATGCCTCATGACTAAATACTGTTCTTCCACAATAGATGCCATAGTATGGAGCTGCTGGCTCCAGCACAACATCTGTTAAGCATCTAGTGATTATAGCTAACGGGATTTTTCACCTTAAATGAGGTTTCTGTGAACAAATCTGCATAGTTTTGTTTGTGGTCCTCCAGGTGATGAGGGAAAACATAGCTGCAAGACTTTGATCTCCAGCTACTCTTATCCCAAATCACTGCTGAGAAGCTTAATTGTACAAGATGCAAAATAAAAGCTCTATTAAGGCAGCACTTAGTTTTTTAAGGAACTTAGATTTGCAGTTAAGATAACAAAATACAAAGGATACCAAAAGGTAAGGTTCTAACTGTTCGCTTGATTGTGTTGCATATCCTGTGTAATTTTTATGATGTGAACCCTAATATACACATTTTACCAAAAAAACCCAGGGTTTAATATTGGTTTGCTTGTAAAAATGCATTCCATAACGTGAGCAATATGCAGCCTGGCTGGCAGGGAACACGAGGCCAGTGGCTGTGGCACTGAGCTGACTGAGCATCCCTGGCCCTACACGGCCACCTGTGGTGGACTTGACCCCTTTCCATGCCCTGTGCAAGACAGAGCTCCAGCAGCCCACTTTGGAAGCACCCAGGCTTTGATGCCTTCTTTTTATCCCTCCACCTGCCTATGAAAATGTATGAGAGTTGGCTGGGTTTGGTGTTCCAACCCCTTGTCTGCACCATTTCACTGTCCTAAAGCACTAAACCCATGCCTTGTAACACCACAGCGTGGAACGTAAAGTCCTTTTCCCAAAGAATTTCTAATGTCTCCGTACTAGAGGGTTTAATCTGATAGTTCATAACCAAAGCACAGAGGTATTTTTCTATGTGTGTATGTTTTGGGTTGGGTTTGGTTTTGTCGGAAAGCAGGGTAAAAGGAACCCCAGGTGATGACTGAAGTTCGAGTATCCTTGAGGAGCAGAGAGATGTGGCCCCACTCAGATGCAAGGGGAAGGGAGTGCTGGCAGGTGACAAAGGGAGATGAAGTAGGTGATGCTGGGGACAGTCTGATCACAGGGGCTGTCGTGGACAGACACAGGATAAAGCAAAAAGATATAGAACAGCACAGGAGTAAAACTTTTCCTCTGGCAATAAGAT
>NW_016690350.1:620268-746855 GCF_001604755.1 Lepidothrix coronata | reverse complement strand
TTTGTATTGGGGAAAGGGAGCGGCAATAAAGGCTTTTTTAAGAGTTACTATGAAACTTAAGAGTTTCTTAAAATATATTACCTCGTCCTTCAAAGAGACTGAGTTAATGTTATTTTTATTTTTTTTTAATAATGCAATAATCAATAATAGATTAAATCTCCATTCCATTACAAATCCTTTCGCACAGTAACAGCAAGGCCAAAATCTCTGGTGGTACATAGAACATGTAATTTGAGCTCAGACCTGGCTGGAGTGTGCTTTATTCCAGGGCTAGCAAGACTGTCTGCCCAGATCTTTCCCTTTTACAGGCTGTGCCTTTGATGAAGGCCTGTCTGGAAAGCTATAGCCTCTGAGTGTTACCCAGCCCCCTTGCTAGATTTAGCCCTACAATAAGTGCTCAGAAACTTCAGTACCTGTAAATTAATTTTCAAAGTCTCTCCGGCCTCTGAGATGGGTTTTGCTGCCAGCAGGCACAGCTTGGCCTGCTCCTGGGGTGCCAAGGATGCCCTGCAGGAGAGGGGGTTCAGACTGCTGACTTGGCATGGCCAGAAAGGCAATGGACCACTGCAGGGTCCAACCTGAGAGGTCCTGGAAGTCCTGTGTGTCTTTCAGATCAAATGGCTTTTTTCTTTTTAGCTTCTTGCCTCCCCCTGCCAGGGAACTGAAGCCACTTCTATGCGCTGAAGCTGCTCTGGCTGCTGCCCTGGGAGTCCTGTAAGACCTGAATAGGAGCTTTCTATCCATGCAGGATGGCTCAGAGAATGGGAATGGTGAAGCAGAGTTACCTCCTCCCTCAGCACAGGCTCAGTGGAACAGTGAGAGAAAAAAGTCATATCTGCTCTATCTATGTGAGGCTTTCCTTGGCAATCATCCCAGGACACCCCATGAGCAAGTCTGCTGGTGTGGAACATGCTATCTCCTCTGGAAGTAGAAAATTCCACTCTCCCATGCTGTCTGACTTGCATCTCTCCTGAGTATTAACATTACCTCTTGAAGAACTGTTTGTGAAGGGGAGGTTAAGTGCAAAAACTGCTTACTTGGCAAAATGCATAAAAAGCACAGGGGAAGGAGGAAGCGCTTTTGCAAACCTTGAGCTTCTGACACACAATGAGCTAAAGCACATGTGTGAAGTGTCTCTTCCACTGACATCTTACAAATGCCAAGTCAGCACAGGCCAGGATGCAGATAAGCGTGGGGCTGATGAATGTTTGGGTGGGGGAGGCATAGCTGGCAACCATAAGACCAAAAAAAGGTGCAATTGGAAGGTGGTGCGAGCAGGTATTCTCCAACAAAGTCTCTGTTAACCTGGGATTTTGCTGCTTGGTCCTTGGAATGGACATGACTCCCAGGTGCAGGTGACAGGCACCATCCAGCCAGGCCAGCCTGGGCTGAGCTGTCTCCGTCCTGTAACCAGGATGTTCTGGAACACAGAGCAGCTCGTTCAAACCTCACCTGGCTCAGCTTCACATCAGCTTCTGGTGATCTTGATATCTCTTATCAGTGACATCAAACAAGAGTGATTATCCTTCAGCAATGTGTGTGTACTGCCTTGCACAAAGTCCTGAGCATCAGCTGTGTAACTGAGGATGCTGTTTTCCAGGAGATGTGTGCACTTGTGCTCTCCTGGATGTGGAGGTTGACAGGTCCCATTAAGAACTAAATGTTTTATCAATCACCAGAGTAAGCTAACACACAGAACCTACTGGTTGGCAGGAAGGCAGGTCACTGCTGCCCAAGTCTGGGGTAACTTTTCCTCCTTTCTTTTCTCAAACTGTGTTTTCCTGCAACTCTGCAGGATATAAAATCCTTTGGGGAAGGGTGTGTGTGTTTGCATGTGCACACGTGTGCGTGGAGTCCAAGCCTGGATTCTTTGAAGCGCCTTGTTTAGTGGGTCCCTGTGCTGCATGTGCTGAAGGAGAAGCCGAATTTAACATATGTCTGGCTGTGACACAAGGTTTCCATGTGAAAGTGCATCCAGGAAAGCAGAGAGCTGGGTGGAATTCCTGCCCTCAGTGAAGTCAGTGGGAGTTCTGCCACTGACCTTGATGGATCCAGGCTTTCACCCCTGACTATACAGTAGCTGATCCAGCTCTTTTGTCCATCAATCTCATGGAAGCAAGTGCTGCTATAAATCACTTCTTGAGAGAGAAGAATGCACAAGACTTCAAAGTCTCCCCTCACAGTCTTGTCCCTCAGAGGCTGGTCCTGGCCAGGAGCTCTTTTGTGGGCGATGCAGCTTCCTATAGCGACAAAGTGCTCGGTATCAACTCACGGGGATTTTCATCCACCAGCAAGAAATGGGGAACTTACGGGGCAGCTTTTACTGCCCATTTGACTGGCTGGTAAATTGAGGCACTACTCAGAAAAGTGACACATCATGTTTTTTACACAGTTGTGAAGTAATAGGTCTGTGAAGGAACAGGTCTGTCAGAGCTCTCTCAGGTGCACAGAGGATCCAGCAGGTTATGGAATGAGCTTTGGAGCATCCCGCTGGTTTGCACTGAGTGAGGAGCAACCCGTGGGATTTTTCAAGAGGCATTTGTTTGTTGGCTTAGTCAAAGTCTTATTTGTAAAATGGATGCTGCATTCAGCCAAGATGTTTTCTCTGCCTCGAGAGTTTGTTTGGTATCATCTGGCCAAAGGGAAAACGCTGCAGGGTAACTGAGAGTGCGGCTGCCCTGGAGTTATTTTAGAGCAGAAGGGGATGCAGACCCCATAGGACATGAGCTGCCGGGGACAGCAGCAGCCCAACCCACTGGGCAAGGGCTGCCTTTGCAAAATACCATATAGATAGTGATTTGCAGACCTGAGAAAACAAAGGACGGACCCGGTGACAGGGAAGGTTGTTCCCGCTTTGCAAAGCTTTCTCTGGCTCTCACAACATCCTCAGGGTTGCTGGAGCTTTTTTTCCCCCATCGTGAGCCCCCACTGACTTGTGGGCCTCTCACTGGCAATTTGGGCAGAATCTGCTTTGTTAGATGGCCTCCTGCTGCTCTTTTCTTTCCTTCTCTCCCCACCCCTTTCTCTTTTCTTTAAAAGCTTTATTGCGAAGCAATAAGTCGTTTCCCACTTCCCTGCCTCTCCCTTCTCAGATCCCTTTCCTAAGTCACTTTTTTTCACCTATATATTTTTTTTCACCTATATATGTAAGTTGACTCAAATAATATTCACCCTAATGTCAGTTCTCAGCTAATAAAATAAACAGATCGTTATGAAAGTTTAAAAAGTTTTGGTTTTGGGTTCCTTTACCATCTATTTTTTGTGAGGGGTCTCATGCTGCTGTGTGTGATGATTGAGAGAGAAGATGGGTGCTCAGGTCCTGGCCACCACTCTCAGGACCCAGACAGTGCTTGGACAGAGCTAATTAAAATAATAATCCAACTTTCCACAGCAGCTGAAATGTTTGCAGGCTCACCATACCTCTCTGGAGGCTCGGGTACTTCCCTGGGTGAACACAAGAACATTTACCACCTCTCCTGCTCTCAGCTGTTCACATCCACAAATGCCTTCATTTTAGAAGATGCTAATGGAATAAATTAGTCACTTTGGACGGAGCTGCAGAAGCACACACTCTACTGGCAGTGCTCGGTGCCTGTAGGATGGACAGGGGAAATGCCTGGCATCCAGAATTGCTTTGTCTCAGGGGATAAGGCAGAGTTATAGTAGGGCTGTGTGATAACAAGAAGGCAAAATCTGGTGGGATTTGTGCCCACAGTGCCTGCTCTCAAGGGCCACCCTTGGCTCGGTCACAGACCTGATGTTTGTAGACCATCCAGGGCAGTGTGAGACCCTTCTGCTCATCAAGGTGACCCATCAGTCCCCACACTGTGGGCAGGGAAGAGCCTCAGTGTAACAAGGTTTTGTGTGAATTTCTGTAGAATAAACGGGCCACTGGAGTAAAAGAATGTGAGAGCAGCTTTGCAGAGCAAAACAGTGACACGAGGTCCAGGACAAAAGCCCCAAGAGCTTCACTTGCCACTTCCCAGAGTAACAACTGCCATTATAAATAATTTGCTCCTTTCATTAAAGCTCCAGTAAAAAGAAAATTGGCTTCAAAATTTCAGATGTAAAGTACTAAACTGGAGGAGAGGTTAGCTGGAGAAAGGTCAGCTTTTCCAAAGGACCCTTTTTGGGCAGCCCTTCAGATGGCATTAACTGTCATCTTCGGGGAAGAGCTCACCTAGGACCTGTCTGATCAAAGTCTGGGATTGTGTCATTTAGGACAAAACAGTATAAGCCTCCAGAATTCAGGGGAAAGAATTAAAACAGGCAATGCAACTTCCCTCCCCCTCTTTTCAGCTTGGAAAGGCTGTTAGCAGACCAGAGGCACCTTTGTTATTCCATCCATGGTGAGGTCCTACTGCAGACACAGGAATGATGCTCCAGTCTCCCTCTGTTCTGCAGGCAGAGCTTTGGTATCAGCTTTGGGGGTTCTTATAAAGATATTGATCTTTTTCTTGGGCTGATTCAACCTGTTTTCCATTTTTATCCTTTTCTGTATCAGTCCAAGGGGCACTGCTGCTGCCACAGACAGCACAGAGAACCTGTGCTGCAGGAGACAAGCCCCTCCTGGGAAATCTCTGCTGGCTTCAGATAGACCTTAATTTATTTGGTAAAGGCCAAACTGTAAACAACCTAATCTCCCCCTCAGGCCTCAAAAGTCCTTCTAATTATTAGCACCAGAAGGAAGCTGAGTTAGATTCCTTCTCCACCAAGCCAGGGGGATTATAGCCACTTCCAGGCCTCTCTTTAATTTTTTAACAGCAGTTTGTTTGGGTCTATTCTGGTAACCAACAATAAATTCTAGGTCTTTGCTGGGTGCTCCTAATTTGCTGGGTCCATGAGCACCATAGACTTATTTTGATGCTTTGTGGAACCATGTCCTCGACCAGGGTTTTGTGATTTACCACTTTCATTGCAGCTCAGGGAATATAAAGGATGCAAAGAAGATATGTGGAGAAACACTGGGTTTTTTTGTGCCCTCCTATTTCTCTTGTTCATTCCTCACAGGTAAAGAGTTCTCTTTCTTCCCAGACTCTTTTTATCTCAGAAGCTATAATATTCACAACTGAAAAAAAAAAAAAGAAAAAGGTAAATGCAAAGTGCTAAATCTCCAAAGTCTGGAGACCACAGAGCTTCTGAATAAGGCGGAGCCGCGTGAAGGTAATTGCGGGGGGATAAAGGATGTCCGTGTCCTCCTTGTAGGACACAGTTATCAGATACATGCTCTCTGTATTTTGTGACACTTCAAGATATTCACAGTGTATTTTGTCAGTCAGCTGGAGCTGCAGGGTGTGTATAAACCAGCTGTGTGCATTTAGGGAATTCAGTTACCTGGACCCACAGATCTGCATTTTTTCTCCAAAATGAAAGGCAAAAGGTGTGTTTCCCCTTGTATACCTGCATCTGGGTCTTTTGTTTGCTCCTGTGTCTCCAAAGCTGCCAGGTACTTTCAATATCAGCATTGGATTTGCATTCCAATTTGCAGCTTTTAAAATGTGACTATGGCAGATCAGAGAGTCTTGAGCAACCATACTGCTCAGGTAAGGACAGCTCTGTGAAAAATATTCCTTCCTCATCCAATATCTGCACAGACTTCCCCCTCCCTCCATTCTCTCCTTCTCAGCTGCCTAAGAGAGTTCCTGCTCTTTTCTATCCTTTTTCTCACTTGCAATTTCCCTCCTTCCCTTGAGTCAACTTTGGATTTCTTCCGAAATAACTTTTTTTGGAGCGGGGTTACCTTCACAGTGGGTTTTACACCAGTGCATTGCTTTGACCCCGAGGAGATTTCCTCATGGGCTCTCGGCCACCCACTGCTCCCATTCAGCATCAGTGAAAAGAAATGTCTCTAGGTCCCAGCCAGCCTGGCTCACCCCTTGTGCTGCTGCTGGCAGGGACCAAAGCCAGTTCCTCCGTGCCAGCCTTGGCTCTGCCCGCTCCAGCCATGCTGCCTGCTGCAGAGCTGGGTGGCTTCCAAGCTGCTGGAGGCAGAAACATCACCATATTTTGGAGGTCTGAGGCTCTAGTGCTCAGGGGGTGAAGGGAGCAGCCTGTCCTCTGGCAGGGAGGGCAAGCTCCTGGAACACCACTGCGGGGAAGGAGCCACCAGAACTGTCCTTATCCCCAGGATGGATGGTGACTTTTACCCAAGCCCTTTTCTGACAGGGAAGGACAGGGTGAAAAGCATTTAGGACTTAATGAAACTTTTCCTTTTTTAAAATGTCCATTTTCATCTGAAAGGCCCACTCCAGATCTTCTCTATGTAATACACAAGCAGGTTTCCTCTCTTCACCCCTTTCCAGTACAGAGTTCAGCCTTCAAAGAGAGATGCTGACAGAAGTCCATGTGTTTCCTGGAAATGACTAAGGAAGTCGTACCCCTTCCATGGCTTTCCTTTGGTGTACGTGATGGACATACAAGAGGTGTACCGTTCACACCTCCAGCACTGAGGAGGTACAATTTTTTCCCCTGTTGCCCTTCCTCCACACTGGTGGCTGGAGATGCTGTTGGCTGAGCTTTAAAACCATCTCCAAAGTTCTGTGTAACCTGGAAATGGGATCAGTGCAGAGGCAGCACCAGCATGTGAGTGCACGGAGAAGTTTTGGAGGACGGGAGATGAAATGAGGAGCCCTAGGATGTCCCTTCACCTCCCCCCCAAGGAAGACCCCACACTTGTTCACATGAGCTGCTGTGACCAGTGAGCAATGCCAGCCCGAGACAGCAGTGCTGGATGTGGCTCCCCTGGGTCCCCTCCTGCATGGGGAAAGGTTGAGCACGTGTGACACTTGTCGCCATCCCCATAGTGGCACGAGGAGTCCTTGGGCAGCAGGTGCTTTGGAACATCTTTGGCGGGACTTGAAAGGTGATGGTTTGCACTGCATTTGCATTCTGGGGTTTGCATTCTTTGCTGTTCCCATGGGGAAAGCACAGACGCATTTTTTTCCTCCCTTAGCTTTAAGTTCAGAATTATTTTGTTTAGCTTTTCCCTAAAGCATTGGAGACTGATGGCAGCCAAAGACTGGTGCTGGGCAGTGAGTTTGCTCCTGATCTGTGAACATCTCTCTGTGCCTCCCCTGCCTTCTGCTCAGGAGCTCATAAGCAGATTTGAAAGCTGGTGACACTTCCCCCCCCTCGCCCCAAACTGAGCTGTCAGGGCAGTGTTTGCCTTCTTCACCAGGGGCTGCTATGGTCCTGACCTGCTTGGCACCAGCTGAGAGGGTCAGGGCACTGCCAGCAGTCTCCATCTCTCCTCTTTTAGTATTTAGTTACTTTACTTATGATCTTTCCTAGATCAACTGTTTGCTAGAGGTTGTCAGAGCTACTGGAGGTAGTGGATGTTTTAAACACCCCAGTCCCAGCACCCTCATGGTTAGACTCAAGGCCAAGTTGCTGCTCACTCCTACCTTTGCCTGAAGGGATCAGCCTGGAGAATATGGACACTTCACAAATGTGGTTAAGCACAGGTAATTTACTCCTGTGCCCATCCTTGCTGGTCCCTCCAGGAGACTCATTTGTCTGGAGCTGCTGGCAATCAAGCATTCCCCAGTATGCAACTTATTTCGGTGTTGTTCCAAAGGCTGCTGGAATGCAAGAAGCTTCCAGAGTATTTTAATAAATATAAAAATGTAAAACAAGTGCAGACGTGCTGGTTCCTGCCAACTCTCCTTCCTTTCCTATTCAGGGTGTGTGTTGCATTACTTTTTTCTTAAAGCACCAGCTGAGGAAAGAGAGAGGCTGCAACAGTGTGGGAGAAAAACACATCACGGCCCTGCTCCTCCTTTTCCCCCAGCCTCTCTGAATAGCTCGTCCCATGACGCTCTGTCCCCCTCCAAGCAACCAACCAAGTTTTCCCACAGGAAGCGTCTCCAGGATTAGAGAGCCGAGATTTCTATATGGAGTGTGTTTGTTTCTCTGATCAGGCAGGAATATAATGGCCGAGTCAATCACTTGTCAGCGAGGGCTCATTACAGCAGCCGGAGGGCAGGCTGTGCGCAGCGGGGTGTGTGGCACGGGCAGCTCGCTCTCTTTGCCCCCGCACGGCTCCATTCTCTCTGCCGATGCCGATGGAGGGCGGGTCACGGGGCTGGCGGGTCACGGGGCTGACGGGTTCCCCCGGCCGAGCCCCCCGGCGGGGCTGCGGGGACGGAGGATGCTCGGAGGATGCTCAGCCGCGCACCGTCGCTGTCGCTGCGGTGGCCGGGTCCCAGGGGCTGCTCCGCGGACATGTGCCACCCGCGGTGACCATGGACCGGGCTGGGGAGCCTATCCCACACCTCTCCTGCTGCACATCTGCTCCTCCCCGTTCCTTCTTCGCTTCCCGACCCGCCACGGGGCTCAGCGCTCTGCCTGGCTCCCGAAATCGCTGCGAAATCAGGGCAACGCTAATTAGTGCTTTGCTAATTAGTCCTTTGCTCTTTCCCTGATGGAAAATGAAGGCAGCGGTCGTCCCGCTGCAGCCAGGCGTGGCTTTGCCCGGGGCTGCCAGGGTGTGCGCAGCGGAGACGTGCTGGCACCTCCCCGTGCCTGCCGAGCTGACCTGGGGTTAATAGAGAGGAGGTCTCTTAACCCATTTTGCAAAGATAAATTTGTTGCCTGTGGCCCTCCCGGCTGTGGGGTTACGGCTTTCTCGCCTTGCTGGTGTCCCGCCCGCTCCAGGAGACTATCTGTGGGCTCTCTCGCCTGGAAACAGGATGAGGCAGCAGGAACATCCCCAAGCCAGAAGCTAATCCTGCTCCACGCGACCAGAAACTTATGCTTTGTAGCCACAGAAATTAGCTTCCCCCCACCATTCCGGAGTTAATCCTGCCCAGAGCTGGTTTAGCACAGTCTCGCCTCCCCAGTATCTACAGGCACGGAAACTCAGCCATTTTGACATTTCTGGCTGCGAATCCTGCCCTCAGCAAACACACTTGATGCTGATACAAGGTCTCTTGGCTGCCTGCGCTCGTACCCATCTGTCGCGGTGGCACCGTGCCTGTGAGCAAGATGCTCTGCTATATTTGCTGCAGCATAGGTGCCAAGCAGACCAGATGTTTTCAGCAGGAAAGTGAAATGGGAGACAGGCTCCTTTTTTAAAACTCCTGGCTCTCCTGGCAGCGCTGTGGGGCAGAAGTGTGTGATGGCTCCTTTCCTGCCCCTGCTGCCCCCCAGCCACATGCCCCAGCTCCTCGAGGGTGTTTGCTCAGCCAGCCTCACACCTGCTGCCTGCACAGGGACAGGCACAAGATGCCTTCAGCTACCTGAGGTGGCCGGAGGCAGGAGGTCCCCATCCTCCGCCAGCCTGTCCCTGGGGACAGCCGGGAGGACCAGCTGATACTGGTGCTGGTACCGGTGTGGGGCTCTGCCAACGCTGAGGAGTTCGTGACGATCCTCACAGCTGGGGTTTGCATTTCGGCACCTCTCCACAGCCTGTGAGTCAGCACTTGCTCAGCCCTCAGACGAGTCCCAGGAGAGACAGTAAATAAGATGTTATTTTCCTCTCCGGCTGAGCGGTAATTTTCTGCCAGCCCACACGAGCAGGGAATTGCGGTACCTAATCGCAGCCCCTTATCCCCTTGGCAGTGCTGCTCAGCCCCGGGAGAGCAAGGCAGCAGGGCAGGAGCAGGCAGGGCAGGGCCAGAGAGATGGTACAAACCGCAGAACAGGGAAAGGAGGAGGCTCTGTGTGCACCTGGAGTCTCCTCTAGCATATGGGCTGCACCCAACTGTGCCTTTTGGGGCAAAGCTCTGTGCAGGCTTGTGCCCCATCGCCTCCAGTGCGGGCAGCAGCCTTCCCCAAGCTGGGGAGAAAGGAGTGGGTGGGAGTGCCTGGCTCTCTGAAGAACTTGAAGTTTTTCAAGCAGTCAAAAAAAAGAAAAAAAGCATCAGTAGCAGAGTGTTACAGGAAACAACTGGTTGGTATCTGTTCTCACCAGCGAGAGAAAAATCAACCCTATAGGATTACAGCCTGCTTAAATCCATGAATAAAGGATGTTTGAAGTTCCTCTCTATTAACAAAACCCCTGGAGTTTTTTTTCTTGATATCATTGTCAGGGAAATGTTGAGGTTGGAGATATCTGCCCCGTATGTATGCTGGCTCTCCTGTCAGATGGGAGAGCTGGAAGAAATGTGTGTGTGGGAGCTTTTTCCCAGTGCTGAGACCGTTGAATGAGACAAATCCCATGTAAGCTGGAGTGGCCACCTATAGAAATGCCACTTGGCAGAAGGAGAAATATGATTCTTCAGGGTTGCTTACTAGCAAAGCAGAATAATTGCATTTAAAACACAAAGGAAATAAAAAGTTTGATTAACTCTTGTGAAAATCTGCTGGTTCTATATTTATTGTTCTGATTGACTTAAAAAGTGAACTGCATCTGTGTTATTCTAATTAAGCAGCTCAGTGCTTCTGCAGTGTCGTAGTGAGCCTCTTGTCATGCAGTCGAACTCTGGAAAATAGTTTGAAGGCTCCTGAGACCAAAACGTGTATTTTTATTGCTTTTGGCTGATGATGTTTGTGGAAGTTGGAGCAATGACCTGATAATTTGCCAATCACCATGAAACATGTGCTGTTAAACTTCTCTCCTGGGTGTCCCATGTGAAATCTCGGCTGCTTTAGATGCATTATGAAATACAACTGAGCTTTTTTAATTTATGGGGAGTTGTGATAGACCTGGGAAGCTGATGCTGCTGGCTTTCAAACAGATGAATCTGTCTTTTTTCAGTGCAGAAAATTGAACTTCTTGCTCTTTGTATTAGCTTGTGCCTATGAGGACTAAGCCAGTTTGCTGAGCCAACTCCAGAGCTTGCAGCATTTGTTTGTTTTAAAGTAGTGCTGGCCAGAAAACAAAGATCCTGTAATACTACTGTAGTGAGGCCTTGGGTTTCCTTACCTTTAATTATGAAACCTTGGAATTTTTTTTTTCTGGAATTAAAAACTGTTGAGAGACAGAAATTCATCTACTGTGGACAACAAACGCCTACGGAAGAGCCACTGCCTGCTACTGCTGCTGGAGACCCTCGTCAGAAATCCTACTCATCAAAGCTGATGTGGTTCCCAAAAAACAAGCTGGTTTCAGTAGATCAGGGCACTTTTTTTGCCCCCTTTCAAATCCAGCATGCAGGAGGAATCAGAGCAGTTTCTGACCTGCCCGAAGTAGAGAAGGACAAGCCCTTGTGAAGCCTGTTCCTGGTGCAGGGAGGCTGGAACAACGTTAAAGGCAAGAAAAATGCCCCTCTTGGCAAAATTACTTTAAGACTTGAGGTGTATTTAATGAGATTAAAGTTTCCTGGCCACTCTCTCTTGCTTTCTTCATGTCCTATTAAATTTCCACTTGAACTCCCCACCCAAGCCACCAGAGTCACTGCAGATGCCCGTGGGAGCCCTGACAGGCTGGAGAGGTGGCTGTGCCCCTGCAGCACCCACGAGTGACAGTGTGGGACCCCAGGGTGTCTGCAGGCAGGGCACCCGCTGTGGTGGAGCCTCCTTCTCCCCACGGGACTCTGTGGTGCCCCAGGGACACAGAGCACCCAGGAGGGGAGCAGGGCTTTGGACACAGCCACAGGACGAGGCATGGAAGCACTTCAGTGCTTGTCCTCTTGTCTGCGGCTGGTTTCGTCAGGAGTCAGTACTTTGGAGCAGAGGGAATAACTTGTGATTATTTCTTCCCCCCACCACTTGATTTCCAGTCCCTCCCCACCTCATGCCTACATTAAGATGCTGTGATTGAGCTGCTGAACCATTTCTGGGACCTTTTCCATGCCTTCCAACACACCTCGGGAAGGTCTCTGGCAGCACTACACATTTCCACCCTGCATGCTGTGGATGCCCAGGAGGTGGGCATGGAGGATTCACCCTTCAGGGCCATACCAAGCCTGGGGAGCAGCTGTCACCCTGGATCCTGTGCTGGCAGCCCTGGAGCAGAGGATAAAGGAGGAGTGTCCTCACTGGGCGGGATTTGCTTCATGAGGCAAATGGAAGAGAGAGGGCAATGAACGAGATATCAGCTGAACCCCCATCCCTTCTGCCAAGGGGCAGACAGGGTGCTTCTGGGCTCTTCCCACCTCCCTTCTGCCAAGGGCTGCTCTTGGATGAGACTTTCCAATGTGCTTTTTCCCACTTCCCTCCCGTCTCTCCAAAGCAGGGGAGAGCTTGCTCTAGTCTCCTGCCAAGCCGCCTGCCCTTTCCTCAACACATCCATCATTGCAGCCCTCAGGTAGCACCTGCCTGGGGGTCCCTGCCTGGGGGTCCCTCCACCCACCAGACCTGTGGGGTCACCCTGGCTGGTCGGTCCCTAAACCCTTAAGGAAAGTTGGGCTCTGTGAGGCCATGGCTTAGGATTGAGCCCCTGGCATGTGAAATCCTTGGGAGCAGTTGGAAAAATGCCAATACAACCGTGGAGCTGCCTGCCAGGTACCATGCCCTGCCCTGCCCTGCCCTGCCCTGCCCTGCCCTGGCCGCCCGCCCGGCAGTGCCAGGACTGTGGGGTCTCTTCTGGCAGATGGACTGTGCCATCACTTGTCCCAGACCTGAAGGCACCTGGGAATCCCAGGCCTCCCCCAGGAGCAATCCCTTTCCTCAGGCATCCCCCTGCCCAGGGATGCTCTCCCTGCATCCCAGTTGCCCCTGGCACTGCTGAAGGAGAAGCCACCACTGAAGGGTATTTTTAACATCACCTTGGTGAAACGTAAAGGCTCAAAGTCTGCTGGCAGACAGAGAGCTATTCTTCTCATTCTGATGAAGAAACTATTTCCTTGTACATCTGGTTCATATTTTTCTTTAGGTTTCTGCCAGAAACAATTCTGAAAACAAAACGCAGAGCCGAGTGGAGTGAATGTATACATTCCTGAAAGATTCCTTCACCGCTCCTCTCAGACCCAAACCTACCAGTCCTCTCTACAAACCTTCTTTTTCTTTTTTTCCTTTTCCATTTTTCATTTCTTTTTAATTAGTTTTCTTTTCAAAATGCGAAAACATATGGCCTGATTAGCTCTGGAACACTGCTGCCTGCATCGTATAAAATGATCTACATTTAGAAAATAATTACAGCGAATAGGAGGGGAAAATACTCCACCACGGAGATTTTTTTTTAATTTTTTTTTTCTTTTTCTAATTGTTTAAGCCTATTATCTCTCCAGTCAGATTTGTCTGGAAAGCCTTATTAATGACTGTGTGACACAAGCCTCACGCTGGGGCCTGGTGGCTCAGAGATTTTGTGTTTTTCTTTGAAATCCAGGTTTCGGACTAGAAAAGGGGAGGTGGCAGTGAGCGGTGTCTGAGGCCACGCTGGGCTGCAAAGCATCCTGCTTTGGTCCTCTGCCACAAGGACATGTGGGCAAAGAGCCAGGGTGGCTTTGCTGGGTGGGTAGGACCCAGTGAAAAAATAGGAAAAAAAGGGGGAAAAAAAGGGTTAGTGATATCCCAGATGCAGTCCACTTAAGCCCCAGTAATTGGGAGGGAGGGGACGGGGAGGTCACGGGTGGGTGCACCCGAAGGCTGCCTGTGCCACCTGTGAGATGGATGGCACCCACAGTGTTGTCATAGCACCACACTCCTGCTCCTGTACCCGCTGCTGAGGGAGCACAGCAGCTGAAAGCCACCGGCTTTGCCTAATTGGGAGCAGAGGCAACGCGTTAGGAGAGAAACGTGTGGCCCCGAATTATTTATGTTCCTGGTGGGAGTAGTGCAGTTGCTGTGTGACAGCCTCTACTCCCTCAGCGAGGTATCCAAGCGATGCCTGAGCTGGGAGACCACGCGTTTCGCAGGTGATGCTGGGGAAATGTTTGCAAACAATTTACTGAGAGGTTTGTGTTGTGAGAAAAAAATCAGGGTTGGGAGTAGGACCCCCCTCAGGTCCAGGTTTCTGTTTCTGGCTTAGTGAGGCTGAGGTTCCAGGTGAGGACAGAGGAGGTGAGTGGTGGTGGCTGGGAGACAACCTGCAAACCACTCAGTACATCTTGACTTGCCCTTTTATCTGATATAGATGCTTATTTAAATGCCTGTGGAAGTGCAGGGAGTCCTGTTTGTAGCAGAAGTGGGGGGACACCTCTGCTCGACCACTGCACAAGATGCTGTGTGGAGCGGTGAGGGGAGATTCCTGGCAGGATTGGGAACCAGAGCCTGCTCCTTCCCTGCAGGGAGCTGCTTGCTTTCACTCCAGTAATTGCTTCGTGCTTGGAAACGCTCCTGCTAAAAGACCAAAATGACTGATTACAAAAATTGGAAAGGATTAAAATCTCTAAAACAATGCAAAGGGAAGAAAATAGATGAACTAGCGAGGGAATGGGCTTATCTCTTCTTGAGCAAACAAACAAGTGAAAGCTAATTTTCTGAGCTGGCAAATGAATGATTAATGAACCAACCCAAGATTAACCCTTCATCATGAGCTCACCTCCTCGGGTGACTGCTCTGCACAGCTATTGCTCTGTTTCACACTGGAATAAAGACACAGTTTGATGGTCATAAATCTGTTGTGCAGGTTGTATTTCAAAGGGTTTTGACATAGCAGGTATATCTGGGGAAGGACGAAAACATGGTTTAAAGATGTTCCAGATGTACAGTGTTTTGGATGTGGTGGTGTTTCAAGAGCCACCCGTTTGTGTGTCTCTCCCAGCACGGCAATAAAGGAACCCCTTTGACATGGGCACAACATATTTTAAAATATGGACTTGTCTTTTTATCGCATTTTGTTAAATGATTAATTTGCCTTATATTAACTTAAAATGAGCTCATTAAAAGATTTCTTTTTTTCTTCGAAAGCACTGCTCATTATATTATCATTTTAAGTAATTAAATCAGAATAAATGGCTCTGTGAAGCTATTTTAATGTAACATCTAATTATATCTGACCTAGACACTGAACTATAATCATTAACTACATGAACTGTGTAATGTTCTGCAGGCTCTTTAATAATTTATACGGGCTGAATTCAGCTGCTTGGAGTTGTAAGCTGAGGCAGTTAGATGCCATGCACCTGTAGTGGTGTGGGACAGCTGATGGGAGTTTGCCTCTCAGGCTGCTTTCATCCTTCCTGTAGCTCTGAGAAGCTTTTCCTGTGGAGCTGTGCCTGCCACAGGCTTGGTTTGACCTGGCTGGGGTTGCTTTTCCTTTATTGTGTGCACAGGGTTGAGCACCTTGTCTTGGGCACGTGAATGGTTTGAGGTTTTCTTCAGTAGGATACTCATGTCAAGGTAATGTATTCATGCAATATATTTAAACTATGTTAGACTGTGACTTAGACATTTTTACATGAGTGGCCAGCCTCAGTTACAAGAAGTTTTGGCTTTGCTGTGCTAAATTGTACACTTGTTGTGTCCTCTACGAAGGTTCAGCCTGTGTTTCCATTTTAAACAATTTTTTCTTGTGTATTTGCATACGGATTCCAGACTCATATTCCTTGCGAGACTCACTCAAGTTAGATTTATTCCTGAAATAAGTTTGTCTGGGTAAGGAAAAATTGGCCTGTGGGAGTTTTAACCTTGCCTTAACTGAAAGGAAAAAAAGGAGCTGGATGCTGCCATTGCAATAGCTGGTCCACCCATCTTCCCTGCAATGCCATGGGCTGGATGCCTCGTGGCGAGGGAACAGATGTACCATGTTGTAGCACTTCCAAAAATTGCTGGTGCCACCTATTGGTGGAAAACTGCAGATTAAGACGTGATTAATGTGCATTATTATGCCCTCTGCTTATCTTTCTCCAGCTGACAGGTGGGTCGAACCAGTTTTACTGTTAGTTTTAATATCAGTTACTGCTGGCAAACACTGTTCACGTTCCTGGTGTATCTTGGGTGTGATTTGCAAGCAGGAGGGTTTGCTGTGGGCAGGCAGCTCATGGTGGACACCCGTAGGGGTGCATCTGTGGAGAGGGCAGGTAGGCAGACCTGCTCCCAGAGAGCAGTGGAGGGCAGACTGGAAGGTGAGGCTTGTGTAAATGGTGCTACTGGATGTGCCAATAAACTCATTGGGCTTAGGATAAATGTTGGGTATTCCCACAGTTCTGCCCGTGGCTGCAGTTGGAATGAGGAGGGAGGGGTGGTGTATCCCATATGGGTGGTGATGCAGTGCTGCTTTGGGGACCCCACACTGTGCACAGAGATGGATGATTTCACCAGCCAAAGGAGATATGGATACAGGTGCAAAGGCTTTGCTGCGTAGCCTCTGCTACATGGATTTTTCCAGCCTCGTGGGGTTATCCAGCCTTGCAAAGTAGGTGAAGGAAAGCTGAACCCCTTCCTAGAGCCCTGCTTCCTCCTGCCTTGTTGCAGGAGACCTTTAGCCAAGCCCTGATAGCCACAAAAAGCCCTGCTGGCCTCCTGCCTGGTATGCTTAACCAGTTTTATAGCTGTCATATAGAACAGCCCTATATTAGCATCAGGTTTAATACTCCCAGGAAACATCCAGCCACAGCACTGACATCATGGACTAAAGGCTCCAAAGGTTCACTTGCTTAAGTGGCTATTTGTAATAGAGTCTTTTAATAAAATCTCATTAAAGGAGAGCTCCTGCCTGAGCCTGGTTCCTCAGATTGCTGGAACAGAGCACCAAGGCCAGCCTTGAGTTGCTGCAAGAGGCAGGGGAGAGTAAATGGGGCCCTGCAAGGACCTAGTGAGGGCTGAAGGGAAGTGCCTGCTGCTTGTTCATGATGCTCCTGTCCAGACCCAGAGGAATAAAAGAGCCTTGTAGGCTGCAGAGCAAAGGATGAGCAGTGTAGAGGGAAAGGGAGAGAGAGAATCTTGGCTTTTGCACAAGGACCACCCCATCCAGGAAGGACTGCTGGGAGACAAGAGAGCCTCAGACTTGTCTCCAGTTTTCCCTCCCACCAGAAGCTCAGGAATGATGATTATTTCAGCCCCTAAGCAAGGGGCAGAGGATGTAGGTTGCTCCTGAGTTTGGTGCCTTGGTGTTCCCAGGACTTTCCTTACGTTTCCTGTAGCAGTTTGGCTGAACCTTTTTTTACTGTGTGCTTGAAGAATAATCTGAATTCCAGAGAAGAGTTTTCTAAACACTTGTCTCCTCTGTAATTTTTCTGTCATGTCATAGAGAGGAGCTGCTTGAAAGACTTCAGGAAAGAAATTATTCTCTACTTCCATCCTAGGGGGTTTTTTGTTGGTTTTTTTTTCTTCTTCTTTTTAAATACCTAAAAAATTACTCTTTGATGTGAAAATTATATGCACTTAGAGATATGCTAATATGAAAATGATTGGAGAAACGTTGAACATGGAGAACAGCTCATTTCCAGGCGCTTTCCTTCACCACCTGCATTTCTGACAACCTGAGTCCCATCCTTCTGTACACAGGTCTCTCCTAAAGCCATGTTATTTACACTGTAAAAGCTGCTCCTTTTTTAAATGGGTTCAAAAGCAGATCCTTTGTGTTTTTATTGGGGAGATTTTTTTTTTCATTCTTTTTCAAGTGAAGGATTTCATGCCCATTCTGTAGTTTTGTCAGAATGATGGTGGTGAGGTTCCCCCTCAGGAGATGCCTAAGGACCAGCAGTGTTTTCCCAGACTGGACCTGAGCTGTGCACCAATCCCAAATGTGTCACAGACTGTGGCAGACCTAAAGCTTCTCAACAGATCCTCCTGATCCTTAGAGCCAGAAGTGGTCCCCAGCCTCCCTGCTTTAGGCATGGATTGGAAACTTGCTGCTGCCTGAACGAAAACTGCCTGTGCTGGCCACTGATTTTGAGGGGAAGTTCTGGTGTCTGTTTGCTTTCAGAGATGTCTTGCCTGTAGTTCTTTACATATGCAAAATGAGATAAGCCAGGGGAAAAAAGGGATGGTTGAAGAGTAGCAGCAGGATTGTATCTTCATGTTTTCTTTCCTCGCTGTCTTCAAAAGCAGAATTCAGAGTCAACAAAGGCAGAGCCGGTATCATCACGGCTAAGGATGATTTTGTTTATAGTGGATGCCCTGCTGCATGCCTGGTGTGCTGCTGGAGATAGGAAAAACTCTTAGAGAGCCTGAAAAGCAGGAGGTGTGTCCTGTCTGTGAAGTGGGATGATGGGTACCAAGTGCTGAGGTTTAGTATGCCTCTGCTGTAATGTTCTGCCCCTTTAATGTCCCCAGTGTCCCAGGTTAGTTCCTTGTGGCTGCCACCCCAGTGGCATTGCTGTGGATGTCAGGGCGGCAGCTTCTCGTGCAGTGGGGTGATGCTCAGTGCCATTAACACAGAAATTTGAGCAATTGCAGGGTTTTTTTCAGAGACCAACACAGTGGTAAATGTAAAACTTCCAGTGAGCAGCTTCTGCCTGTGCTCACAGCCTGAAACGGGCAGGGAAGGCATCCTTTCGCTCATTAGCTCTAATTCCCCCGCTGGGGAATATCCTGACTTGCTTTATTAGTGGTTTTCCAGGTGGAATTCTTGATAGATAATATGCCTTTGAGCTGTTAGCATAAGGCAGAGGCTGCTGTCACAGTCTTACCTCGTGTTGTCATTCCTTAGTTTGCTTTCCTGGTGTGCCCCTTTCCTGGCTCACGCTGTGGGGAGCCCTCCTGCACCACCATATCTTTCCCAGATGCCCTTCCTGTGCATGGATGGTGACCAGCAGCCTCCAGCACATCCCAGTTTCCTGGAAATCCTTGTGGTTGTGTCGTCTTTCCCCTGCTGTTGGAGTCTGGGGGAAGGGGGAAATGCTCTTGTGTCTTCCTTTTCCTGCTTGTTTCTCCAAATGACAATCTGTTGAACCACAGGTAGTCATTCCAGGGGAAAAAAATCCTCTTTGAAACAAGCCCGATATGTTAAGTTTCCATTTGTTTTACAAGGCTGCTCCAAATCCATTGCTTGCATTAATTAATTAAAACAACTTTGATTTCAAGGATCCCCAGAGTTTATACCCAAATTCCACCAAAACTTGCAAATCCCTTGTCACATCTGTTGCCTTTACTCGTGTATTATTTGGTTCCGTATATTTTCCTAATTGAGAGAGGCATTAAACATTTCTACAAAATGTGGAATATACATTACAAGCGGTGTAGTACCTTTGGCACCCGGGGAAGTCTGAACATGAGAGTGCACATGCACCCAGCACATCTGTTCCAAGGAAAACTGCCGCTGGATGCTATAGGGTTGGTGACCAATGCTCAGCATTACGTTACACATTCACCCGAGTCCAGCAAAAGCTGAAATCTGGTATTTTGGGGTGGAGACTCTTCATGCCTGGTTTCCTTTGGCAACTTGCTCCACGCTCCTTTTGTTTCTGGCAGGAGCACAGTGGGCTCTCTGTTTGCTCGGGCCCTGGTCCTGCAGCACAGCTCAGATCCCCAGCCTGCAGCTCGGGCCTTGGTTTGCATCTGTGTTAAACAGATCATTTGATTTAAGACTCGCATCTGGATTTGAGGGCTTGGGTATAGGTAAAAAAAAAAAATCTGTTTTCAGCCCTAAATTCAAATCGCTCAAAGGCACGTGGGCAACTTTTTAACCTTGTTCATGAGCAGAGACAGAGGAGTAGGTGAAAATTCCCTGCCAGCAAGGCCAGCTTTGGATGGGCTGGGCTTATCTGGGGGGTAAATAACATCCCAATTTTATATATATATATATATATATATATATATATATATATATATATATATATATATATATATATATATATGTATATAAACATATGAAAAAATATTTTTATAAAATATCTACACAGTATATTTATATGCATAAGGCACTGGGGAAACAAACCCTATCTATGAAGCCTTATATTAAATAAATCAGTTGTAACAAGCTCTGACTTTCCCATAAATGTGACAAACTATGAAGCATCTTGCATCGGGTTGCACAAGTGCTTTTGAAAGTTTAGTGTTAGCTGTCACGTGTCAGCAGTTTTGATCCCAGGATGCTTGGGTTTCACCTAGGAATGGAGATATTCTGTCTCTAGAGAGGCTGTTAAAGGAAAGATATTTTAAATGTTGAAGACGTGTGTGTTGTGGGTGTATTTAGAACTGCAGGTACTTGGAGCCTGGTACTTCTGCAGCAATGAATCAAAATAAATAAATGCAAATGTCCAGAAGAACAAAAGGAACATTAAACAGATAACAACCGCTTTGCTGGGAAACAGCAAAGTTTCAGAGTCCATAAATAAAACCTCCTAATCTAATAAATGTTCTGGAGATAACTGGAAAAAATACTGAAATGGTCACTTGGTTGTAAGGGAGCATATTTCACTTCTGCCTAGCAAAAGGACTTGAAGCCTCTGCAGTTGAGTTGATTCATAGCCCTCCGTAATGTCCCGGTTATCCCCAATCGCAGCAGGTTTCCTGCAGCAAGTACTCCAGTATGTCAATGTCTAGTTAATATTTTAAGGAGAATAGAGAACAACCAGATTGTGGCTTGCTGATGGTTTTTTTCCTTTTTTCCCACCACCCCTCCCCTTTCTTGTTTTTAGGAAACGGACTGGTGATAAGAGCAGAAGCTGGACAGAAATGACTGCGTGATGTGCTAATCGCCGAGAAGATTCAACTTCCTTTGAACTCCCCAGGAAGAGAAGTGGGAGGTGAGTCACGGGGAGGTGAATGGATAGTCTGAACGTGTGCCAGGATGGAGCAAACCATGCCAGCTCCTGTGGGACTCCAGCTAAAATGCTGGGCCAAACTGGTGTAAAACTGCTGGTGTTTTTGCTGCTTGGTAAGGTTCTGATGTGTGCAGAAAAATTGGAAACTGGTTTGCTCATCCCTTTTTTTGTGGGAGTTTCTTCTCGTCTTTCTACTTGTGGCCAACACAACCTGCGTCCTTATATTTCACAAAAAGGCCCAAGGATCCTTGAGGTGTGCTGGGACAGACAATAACACCTTGTTTTCACCCAAACTGTGCTGAGAGGGTCATGTGTTCTCTGCTCCCTTTGCGGCTCCCCCTTGCTCAGTGTCTTTTCTGTTCACAAGCAACTGCATCCGATGCTGGTGTGACCCTGGACGTGGTGCACATCTCCATCAGTGAGAAACACAGATGCTGCTTGTGGGCTTTTTCATCCCAAATCTGCCAGAAGCCCTGTGGGCTGGTTGCTGGTGGTGAGGAACGATGTGTTGGGTATTTTGTTTTGTTTGGGTTCTTTTTATGCTGAGCTGAAGAAGGCTAAATTTGGTGTATGGTCTGTGCTTTTCCATGAGGAAATCCTCTCAGTGTTCTATATCTATTCTGGCCCTCATGTTTATCCAGGGAAGGATGGTTGCTGGTGTCTCTCTAGGATGTTTTTAGGTTGTATGAACAGCAGTGTTCCGTGTACATCTAGTGCCTTCACCTGGTGCCAAATTTGCCATATTATGCTGTAAGGGCTGTATCTCCTGCTGCTGCCTCTGTACTCCTTTCCAGGCACAACTCCCCTGAGAATTTGCTTGGCTGGGTGATTAGAGGGGAAGAAAAATCAGCAGAAAGGGCTGAGTGGTGTGTGACAGGAACAAGGACATGCTGAGTACCTACAGATGTGTTCCTGCCCCTTTTAAAGGGGGACAAGGCCCTTTGGGGATAGAGGGAGGTGGCAGACAAGGGACTTGCCTGGCAGAGCTCTCCAGCTGGCTGGGACTGTGCTGGTCTGGGCTCTGCTGCTTCTCCGTGCCTACTGCTGAGTTTCAAAGCTGTCTGTGTGTAACGCTCACGCTGTGCTCTCAAGTTACCGTGTCTGAACTGAAGATACTCCTTAGAAGTCTATATTAAGCAACATTAAAAGCTGAAACAGGCTGCTCAGGCGTGTGCTTTGATAGATTTTCTGACTGTGTGTAGCGTAACGTACAGCAGGGAAAGAAGTCCCAGCCTTGGCTGGTTTTCCCGCTTCGCTCTGAGCGTGTGTTTTGCCACGAGTGACAGGGATGGTGTGGCTGAGACGAGCTTGTGCAGACCTGCAGCAGCTCTGTGCAAACACAAAACCTTCCGTTAACCCCTCTGGATCGCCTGTATCAACAGAAGATCCATGGCTCGTGCCATCCCTGGCAGATCAAAATGGGGAACTTGGAGGAAAGGGTATGGTCGGATAATAAATTACAATTACAAATCCTTCTGTTCATCATCGTCAGATAGTGTTGATTACCTTATTTGTTGATATTTCGGATTTATTTTGGTAGAAGTGATGCAAGTTCTGTGGATTCTGCCTTTCTCCAAGTAATGGTCCAAGAGCATGACAACGCATACCTGTGTAAATGCAATTTAACAGTATTTTAGAATATAAATGGTGACTTAGGTGGGATTTTTTAAATATTCGGTGGAGAAAAGCCTTTTTTTTTCCTTAAATAACTCAAGTGCACAAACAAAATCATGTGATTTTGCACCAGTGCTCTTCCAGGGCTGTTTGTCATAGTCAAGTCTTGTTTAAACATTGGGTGTGGGGGAGGAGTTTGGAAGCTGGGCACCTGGAAAAGGCATCGGAGCAGAGACCAGCTAAGTGAGAAATTGTGAGGTGTTGGTTTTGGCAGGGCCACCCTGTGCTCTGGGGAGCTTTTCAGAGTCTGCATTTCCATTTTATTTTGGGAGGCCTGTCACTGGCTGAATACCTTATGCCCAGAGATGCTGGTTTTTGTGCTGCCTGTTGTCAGGGCTACAGAGACTTGCAGATGTGTGTGTGTGTGTGTGTGTGAGAAATGCTCAGTAAACAGCAAGAGATTTTAGGTGGAGGATTTTAGGAGCATTGCATCCCGTTACTGCACACTTGTCACCTTCACTGATGCAGTGGTCAGTGATTGCTGGCTGGAGCAGGGATCGTTTATCCCCTGTAGGTGACCAGCCAGCTTCATGCATGCTCACATGGGAAGGTCACAGCTCCGTGTCCATGCTGTGACCCAGGACTCCTCTATGTGTGCTGTACAGGGTTCCTGACCTGATTTATCTCCCACCTATTGTCAAAGGGCCCTTTCCCACTTCACACACCATCCTGAATCCCATGTTTAGGTCTTTGCCTTCTCAGCCTTTCAGCGTCCAAGTGGTAACATCTGGTAAAGCATGGAAAGGGGAATAGCACTTGGAGGGGATCATCAGGAAAAAGGAAACTCTGGGTCCACCAAGTAGGAGCCAACAATTAAGCCCCTTCTTTCAAATGGTGTTTTCTGAGAAGGTGATAATCACTGGGCCTTTAGCGATTGATTAAAAGGCTTTATAAAGCAAGTGATGTGGGGAATAGGCAGCCTGGGAGAGTAATGAGTAGATGCTGTTGGTGTCAGTGTGGTTTTCATCTAATCTGACAGTCTCTCTTGGTGGGAGAAAAAGGGAAGGAAAGTCCATCGCTGGGAAACAGCTCTGGCCCTTTCTCCGGGGTGATTTGGGAGGGGGAAGGGGATTTTGGAAGGTGGAAATTGGGTATGACACTAAGTCACTGGTTAAAAATTCAGCCTGTAGTACAGAAGCTTACTGCAGTTGTGCTGCTCCTTCCAGTACAGTGGGAAGGAAGGTTGTGTCTTCTTCAAATATTAATGTATGACCTCCAAATGATGCTTCAGAAATGTACACTGATGCTCTTCATGTTTCTTTAAAATCCGAGGGAGTTTTGCTAGCAACCTCTATAAGAAAAAGATGATATTCCAAGCTTTCTGATTTAAAAACTTTTCATCAGTAGCACTACAAAATGAAAAAGAAAAAAAATTAAAGCCGTAACTATTGCAAGCATCAAACTTGTTTTTGAGGAGGCTTCTTTGGTGATGTTTATCTTCCTGTGTGTAAGAAGCACAGGTTAATTCTGAGCCTGCTTTCTACAGTGCTTTTTACCATCTCTGCAGCCTCTCTCCAAGGAGACTCAGCCCCTTGGATTAAGGGTCTTCCTGGGTGTAATTTTAGTTCTTTCAACCTCCGGTATCCCTGCTAAACTTTTGTGGTTGGACTTGATGATTTAAAGGTGTTTTCCAACCTAAATGATTCTGTGATTCTACGTGGTAAATTATCTAGTCTGGAGATTTGACTGAGAAGCAAGCCTACATGCAAGAAGACCTTTGTAAGAGGAAAACTTTATTTCCCAGGGTGGGATCATATTATCTACCTTTGATCTTTAATCCATGTCTGGTACCTAGGTGAATATAGCAGCACTAGTAATTAGTGTATACTGGCCAAGGAGGATTGTTTGACACTAAGCTCTTACGTTAAGACTGCAGGAAGCGTGCCTGGACTCTCAGCATGGATGTGATCAGATCCATATGAGGACAGGGATATCAAATTCCCCAGCTCCCCGCAAAAATGTTGTGATTAATCACGCTGAGAGTTGCAATTAGACCAAATAAAAGCAGCATGTTAAAGAAGCTAAGAAGGAGGTGATGTGAATGTTATTAACGAGCAGGAGGTTTTGGCTTTGTGGAGCTTGCCTGAAATGTGTCAAACAAATAGAACCGAGATAAATGTAAAATCAGCTGACTGCATATTACCCTCGAGGATTTGAAATGAGTGTTGGGGAGGGGAAGAAAGATCATAATTACCCAGAGGAAAAGGACTAAATCTATGGAGTGGAATAGTTATTCATGTTAATTGTGTCATCATCGCACAGATGCCGAAGGCGATGCCTGGTGAGGTTTTGCATGCATTCTGTACCAGAGGAGGGCTGATGGGGTGGGGATGGGCATTTACGTTCTCCTTAAAGGAGAGGGGTCCATCAGACCTTTTCCAAATGTGCATCCCTAGTAGAGGAGAGGTGTACAGGGATGTGGTTGATGACGAAGGGGGAAATCTCAACCATTAGTACAGCACCATATTTGCAAAAAAATTCCCCAAATCAGCTTGTCCTATTCTGAAACTTTTCCATCAGTAGAGTGATTAAGATCTATTGTGGCTTAATTAAGCTATCATATGACATCTTCTCTGAGACTTAAACTTTGACAGCAGTGCTTAATCTGGTTTTCTCTGTCTCTTCTTCCTTTGGTTATAATCCTTGTATTGGGTGAGTTTTATGTTGGTTCTTTCCAGCATGTTTTATGGCTATACAGCTTTTCTTATCTGTTTTTGTGCCATGTGCTTGCAGAGATTTATGGGCTGAAGTATTAGATGCAGAGCAGGAAAGGAGGAAATGGAGCTAAAGCCCTTAAAATCCTGGAATCCAAGCATTGAAGGCATTAAGTCTTTTAAAGAAATGAGAGGAAAACCTGAACTTAAACATGTATGTGAAATCCCTGTGCCCTGGCCTCTGAAAAAGAGCAGACTGGGACTGCCATTCATGTCCTGTGGTTCAGGCTGGAGAAATCAGAAGACTCACGGTAGAGGACTATGCAAGTGGGTGTTGAACTAAAATGATCTTTAAGGTCCTTTCCAACCCAAATCATTCTGTGATTCTGTGACTTTCCATAGGCCTAGATCCACCCCCTTGTGATGAGTTCACAAGACTGAAGTTCTGTCCTGGACAAAAGGTTTAAGCTTAACCTGTCTGGCCCACTGCTATGGAGTACTGGTGGATGACAGGAGTAATTGCTTCTGGCTGGACACATCCAGAGGAACAAAACCACTCTGGGCTTTGAGGATGAGCTGTGCTGCTGCTCTGTCCTGACTACCTCAGTTGTTGTTCAGTGCTGGCCCTCAGGAAACTCCTTGTCTGCTTTTACATCCCCTTTGCCTCAGCCACATGAGTGGCTTCCTTCTGCTCCCTCGGCCTCAAGGTCAAGTCAGCTCTTCTTGATCTAATGTTTTTTTTTTGTCATATTTATTAGGTGTTTGCATATATCTTACCCCTCAGCCTTTGAAGCTGTTCTCTCCCCTACCTGAGCCTTGTTCATTCATCTGCACAGTTACTGGTCGTATTTGGGTATTATCTGAGTCTGAACAGTGTAGTTATTCATTTGAGCTTTTTTAACAGGGCTGTAAAAATGAACTCAGATATTGCAGAACATTGAGGTAAGCCAGTGCTGTGTATAGCAGCTCATGACCCCTTCCCAGACAGGCTGAGCTGGCAAAAGTTTTAACCACAGAGAGTAAGTCATGTGCACTGTTATCCTGCCGTGAAAGCAAAGGACTCTTCCTTGACTATAGTCCAAGCTATAAAACCTGGGTTCCACTGTTTCTAAGCAGACCAACAATTTCCAGCCTCTTTATTCCAGTTCTTCAAAACTCTTGCAATTCCTCACTACTCAGCATTTCGCTGCAGTGATTGTAACCTGTGCTGCTGACCTGAGCCACTGCTGCTCTTCGTGTCCCCTGACAGAGCCCACAATGTGCTCTGGTGATTATCTTGCTGAGGGGACTGACTTTATCCAACTTGACAAGTGTCTCCACATCTGCTTACCAATGCCTCTTCCTTATGCTTGGGTGCAGCCACTTACCTGCTTAAATATCTCCCAAATGCTCATTTTAAGTAAAACAATGCTAATATAGAGCAGATGCCTAAGTGCATCTTGGAGAAAACTCCTCGTGCCTGCGGACCTGTCATCGCTCTGCTCTCAGGCACGTTTTTGCCTGGTCATATGGTGGCCACCTGTAGCTGGTGGTAACATGCTGAGGACTTCCACCTCCAAAATCCAATCTCTGTCTTTGTTCTCCCCCTCGAGAGGTTTCTCCCCATGTTTCTGGAGCCTCACACGTGCGTGGAGGCCACACGGACCCACCTCCCCACGTTTCTTTATCTGAATGCCAGAGTAAACCTGAGCGGCTCCTTTCTGCCTAAGAAATGTGTTATGACGAGGTTCTGTCGGCTGTGTCTGCAGCAGCACTTGCTGGCTGCCCTACTGACTCTCATCTAAACAGAGCTGACCTGCAGCATGTTGACTCACCCATGTCTTAGCCCCCCCATCCTGAAGAAGCTACAATTCCTTGTGTGGTCCTCAGCTTTACACCTCTTCCTCGAAGTTCAGCTTCTGAAGCTGTCCTTCCTTGCCTCTCCAGCTCTGAGGATCACTGAAATGTGTGAAATTTCACCCAGTGTCAAGGAAGAGACCTGAAGGAAGGCAGGAAGCCACACGGTTTCCAATGTAACAGCGTGGGAATAGCTTTTCAAAAGATGCAGGTGGGAATCCAGGCCCAGGAGCAAATGGGAGATGCTGAAAGCTGCTTTTTACAAAATGAGCTTTTATTTACAAAGCCATTTACAAAATGGCTTTTATTTATTCTTATGGCTGCTGTAAGTCAAGGGAAAGGCCTTCAGTTTTTAATCAATATATTGGTTTGCTGCCCCATAAGGAGAGTGGAGCTCCCTGCTCCATACTGATGGCTCTGCTGTCTCAGCAATGATTAGATTCTTTCCTGAAGAAGGCAGAGGAAGTAGGCTTTATATGGAAACACCTCTTCCCACTCAAATTTGGGGAGATGGAGGGGGGGGAAGGGGAAAATTGGATGCAACAAAGATGTCTCAGGATAGTGAGAGACTATTCTGATGAAGCTTCCATGTCAGTCATGGTTTTGTCCTGCATGAGCACTTGTGATGCAATTGAGTGTGGTGTGTCTTTCTTGGAAATATCAGTGTCCCAGCATCTCAGGCAAGTGCTAATACCAAGAGATGTGGGTAGGTGCTTTTTTTAGACTTTCCTTTAGAGTCAGAAGTCTAAGAAAAGCCAAGCTTTGGTGGCAGAAGCAGAAGTCTGAGCTGTCCCAGCTCCATGTCCAGCAGGATGTGGGGGAACTTCAAAGCAGACTAAGAAGGCAGCTAAGTGACACAAACCTGTTGTTGGGAATCCAGTACCCAATGATCTGCAGCTCTACTGGGAGAGTTCTAAGAGCCCACAAAAATCAGAAGTTCAAATCCCACCTGTAAGACGCATAACTTCATTATTCTAAAGTCATAGCTGATAGATTTGGCTGCCTCAGCCAAGCCAGTTTGGGTGTGGATTATATTCAGTCATCTTTACCCAAAGAAACACTGGTGCCCTCATTCTGGGCAGAATTTCATTTCATGCCCTCCTCTGCCGTCTCCTGATGAAGCACCTGATTCATGTCTGAGACCCCTTGATCACAGGGACCGTGTCCATGATGAATGCAGCTCCTTGATGAATGCTAGGAATTGTCAAATGAGACTTCAATGCAGTGAAGAAAAACATGCAACTGGACAAAAAGCCTCAGGAAGGAGGCTCTGCTGGAGCTCTCTGGCTGGGTCACCTCCCCAGCTCTAAGCAGCTGCCCTTTGTTAGCATCACTCTCCAACTCTCTCCTCTGTGCTAATTTGCAGCCCTGTTGGCTCCATCTTTGCAAACACAATCCCACAGCAGCCTTGATTTTCCTCTGACCCATCATATGGGATAAATTTAAGATAGCTCAAGTGGACGCTGTTTATTTTTTCTGTGCCTTGACCATTAGAGACTGCCAGTGTCGTGGTGTGAATCACAGTAAAATAAATAAATGTACTAATTGCTGCTGTTTTATATTGGAAATCGTTCTTACTTAGGAAAACATCTCAAAAGGTGTAGAAAGCAGACACATAAGGGCCAGACAGGCAGATCAACTGTCATAATGAACCATTAACACAGACTGCTAAAAATCCCACACTGAACCCAGACGAAGTTTTCAAATTGGCCTCTGAGCTTTGGGAAAAGCTTGTGATGTTCATCTTATTGCAAACACAGGAGTGTTGGTAAAATAGTGTGTACAGAAATGGAGGAACAGCAGAGTGAGGCAGAGGTAAATCAAGTTTATGCCGTGAAGGAATTCACACCCACTAGAGTTGTGTGCATGGCTGTAACCACGTTCTGCTGCAGCCTATGAGCCAAAAAATTGACACAAAAAGAAGTGATGGGGGGAAATGCTAATCACCATCTTTCCTTTCATATAAATGTGTTAATGGTTTAGTAAGTGTTTCCAAAAATGTCTGTGTGGGATTAAAATAGAAACCATGGCCAAGTTTAAAATGAGCTCTTGGATGGGGAGCAGACAGTAGTGTATATTCTGGTGGATACTGTCCTCTCCCAGGCACTGGGGAATGTGTAAATGAATGTCCAGGCCAGTAGGATGGAGATGGTGGAGTGTTTGTGTTGGGAGCTTTCTGTTGGCTGTTTGGGAAGCTTGGTCATCCCAGTAAGTGGGAACAGTGTTCCACATAAGCAAAAACTGCCACACGCTGTAGCATGTGAGGGTTGCCATGGAAATCAGGAGTTGTTACTGAGAGAGCAGGAAAAACATGAATGATCTAGAAAACCATGGATTGTTGGACCTTCCTCTCCTCTGCTATGTAAAACCCCACCCCAGACTGTTTAATTCTTTCTTGGGGAGATGTTTGTCCCTGCTACTGCTGCAGCTGCACAGAGCAGCAGGTGTGCAGTTATATGTGTGTTTATGGGGGGCATGTAACCCACACTCCTCATTGCAGCTCTTGGCTTGGGCCCAGTGACTGGTCCAGAGGAGTTAGGAACTATAACCAGGACATGGAAATTAGCTGGGAAGCCTCTGATTTAAGTCACAGCAGAGTGTGACAAACCCCAGTTAGGAAAGGTCCCATATTATTCATGAGTATTCTATCTAGAAGGCTTTTCCATACCTGTTCCCAGGGAACAGGGTGAACTAGGTGGTAGGATCAGAAAGCTGGGGATGATCTTCACAAGCCACCAATGGCTGGTGGAGGATGTCCTCAGTGTAAAGGCTGGGAGGGGGGCTCCAACATGTCAGAGCATCTGGGGAGTTACTCCCGTTCCCACCAGCAGCAGATTTTGGGGACCCACACCCGTGCCAAGCAGGAAAGACTGAGAAATTGGCTCCAGGACAGATCAGATGGAAGCCATGCTTAAAGAGGTGTAATGATGTATGGAAGTAAAATGTTATTTTGGAACTATAAGTTTGAATATATATAACAGCAATGAAGGCAGGAGGTCTGCGTTGGAAATACCAGCACTCTTGCTGCTTCCAAGGTTTTATTTTAAAGTTAGGATACTGGAAATGCTGTTTAGCATGTTTCCAATGAGCTGAAAGGCCTCCTGGAAGTGCTAGGGCCATGTTTATTAAGAAACTGCGTGGTAGGTCTGGCTGGAGGCTGTTTGGGAGCCACTGACAGCTAAAGGGGTTTCATCTTTGATATCTCAGTGGCCAGACTTTGTGCAAAGCCACCCAAAGGGCAGAGCCTGTGGGTTACACCCAAGCCTATGGGATGAGCAGACTTCTTGCTCCTGAGCAATAATGGGAACAAAATTCCTGGGAGTACTAACTGGACCTGCAGTTTTCCCTCTGTCAGTGCCCCTTGGACAGGATTGTGTCCCTGTTCTGGTCTATTCCAGGGGCTCTGTTGCCTTCCCTGGCTCTGCAGGGCAGTGTCCTGGCCCCACTCAGCCTCTCATGCTACTGCTGCAGCAAGAGCAGTGACAGCAGGTGACTTCTTGTGTTGGCACAGAGGTTTTACTGGGTAGGACACAGCTGTGGGGATGGATCCACTGCTCCCACTGTGCTGCCAGGATATTTTTGTTATCAGTGTGATTAACTTTCTACTGTTGGCTTCCACCTGTGGGCTTATAAACTCAAGCTGTCCATTTGCTACAGGTCTCAAAGCATCATCTTACAAGGAGCAAAAGAATTTTCATTTATAATCCATGAGACCTATTCAGCAATGGGCTGTCCTCCCCCTCCCTCTGCCAACAGACCTCTAAGTGAACAAACAAATGTCTGGAAATACAGGCAATTTAGCTTGGGAGAGATATCATCAGTGAGGTTCAGAGGTTAATGGGCATGGAGGATTTATAACAAACCAGGCCTATAAAAAAAAAAAGGGGGGGGGGAAAGGAAGAGGAGAAAAGAGAAAAAGGAGTGGGTAGTAATCTAGTTGACATCTATTGTTCTTTGTGTAACAGCTCATCTGTATTCTATCTGGTCGAGGGTATTACAAAGAGAATTTAAAAACACGTGTGTGAGCACACACACACACATTTATCTATATATGCATGTGCACATGTAAACTGAAATATAACGAGGGATAAAAAAGCCCCTGTAAGTTTGAACCAACAACAGCAATCCATATATCTTTATTTGCTGCCAACATCCAAGTGCTGAACTCTCAAGGAGCCTGGATCTCTGCCATCATCTGTCCGTGTCTGATCTCTTTGGTAAATACGACGGCTGCCAAGAATGAGGCAAACGAAAAGCACTCGCAGATTAGAAAGAAACACATGGCAGCCACTGACCTGCTGAAATCATAAAATACATCACGAAGTAAGAAAAGAGGGGAAACAAATCATCCTCTCAGGGACTGCCCATCTGCTCGCATAAAGCCGCAATCATTATTGCAAATAAATACGTTCAGACTGGAGAAGTCTGGGAATAATTTGGGGGAGGTGGGTACCTTTCTGTGTGTGTCTTTGGAACCCTCTGGAAATTTTCCTACATAAACAAAGTGAGATCATCGACCAGAAATAGATATCTATCAGTTGTGCCCTTTTCAATTATGTAGGGAGCAAATCTTTATTTTATAGGTATAATTAGGGGAAAAAAATATTCCAAGACAGGATGGGGCCATAGTGCTGGAAATGAACCCCTGTGGAAATTGCAGGTCCATGTTTTTCCAATGAAGGATGGATCAGTATTTTTTCATCTGAAAAACTCTGCAGTGTGAATAGTGGCTGTGTTTTTGCTATGAAATGAAGGGATATACATCTTGCTTTGCCTTTTCATTCCCCTGGTGTTCTATAAAGATTTATCCAGGTATTATATTCAATGCATACTTGGGTTGGTTTGGGGTTAGGGTTTTTTTGTTTGTTTTTAAGACTTAACAGATTAAATCTGACTCTTCGGAGGCTGTTAAGGGGCCTGCTGTAGTACATGTATCGTCATAAAACCCAGGATTCAGAGGTGGATAAGGGCTGGTTCAAATGTGAGGGAGGAGAGGACTGAAAACAGGAGCTACTTTAAGAAGCTATTCATCTTCTTTTCTTCCCCCTTGCTCTTTTCCACCAAACTGTGCTGCTGAAAACATTTACTTCAGGGATAACAGTACTCCATTTTTATCCAAGACAAAGGTGTAGCTGTAAGGCATTTTGTAACTTGGGAAGATTTTCCTTGTTAAGCAGAAGGGAAAGTTCCGTGCAGCGTGTCAGGGATGGACTGAGCCTGCTGGTGGGTCTGTGAGTTCCCTCATATTCCCATCACAGGAGTCAAACTATGTGTTCTGAGTGAAGAGAAAAACATCTGAGGGTGGGATTTCCTATGGAGACCTGTGAGGGGAATGTGTTCTGTGCATCCTCATCTCCCATGGGAGGTATTGCTGCTGTACCCACGGTGTCTTGGGAAATCAAAGAAATGGATTTTGTGGTTACTTAGCTATGTGTGTGTTTCTGAAATGCATGGGTCATGCAAAGAAAGGCTTCAAAAACACCAGAATAAGGAGAAAAAGGTGGCTTTATGGGTTTATTGCTTCCCATCTGGGTAAGCAGCTGAGCATATAGTGCTGGCGTGTCCGAACTCCCCTGGAACTGGCATGTCCTTACACACACGTGCATAAACCACTGAGAGGTGTTTGGTGGCAGGGTGATGGCAGAAACACTCACCTTATGGTTGCTCTGTCCCAGGTGTTTTGGCTACCTGGCTGTGCTCGTGTGCAGGTTCTGCATCACATCTGTATCTGTGCTGTTGGAGGAGATCTATGGAAGTTTGGGGCAGGCGCAGCCCTGAGTGGTGTGCAGCCATCTTTGAGCTGCAAATCAAACTGCTTCTCTCACATCTGGTCAGTGTGCTGGTTTTGGTAGGGGATCATGTGCTCAGAGCTGTTTGAACAAGGAAAAAAACCAAACCACCCTGAAAAGGCATTTTCATGATGCACTGCAGACCCCCACGTGCAGTGCCAAACCTGTGTGCTTTAACCTCTGCTCATGTGACATTTTGCTGATGTAACTAAACCTCCTGAGTCTATTTTACCATTGAGTGATGCTAAAACCTCAGGTTTTAAGGGGTTAAGTGTTCCTGGCTGTTCAGCACATCTCCCAAAAGCCCATGTGAAAACTGGGGCAGGATGAGCTGTGACCAGCCAGCTGCCCCTGAGCATCCTGCCAGTTCTACCTCAGTCCACCCGCTTCCACTTGGAGTGGGGATGTGAAGGAGCAGGAATGTGCTTTATGCCTTAGGGACCAAAAAACCCCCACAAACTCATAAACTTCCCAGTCTCGTTTCAGGGTTTCAAGAGTTAAAAGAACAGCAGTTATACCAAGAGAGACTTTACTACAAGATGACTTAGCAGAGTCAGGAAGAAAATGAGGGAAAATTCCCCAGCTCTGAGTACAGGCTGGCTTGTGACCCCTATTTTCTGGGAAAGCCGGTGGGGTAGTTGAATCTTGTTACAATGTGTTAATGTGTAGGTTCCTCCCCAACATCTGAAACTGAAGATTTCACGCCTGGTGCCAAGCGGCTCTAAAAGAGGGGGTTTCCGTCCCTGTCGGCTGCTGCTCTTGTTATGCTGTTGTGCCTTTAAAACCGCATGAAGGATCCCGGCTTTCTGCCTTCTTTGTATTTATTTTTAATATTACTCAGTTTTCCACTCTTCTGCTTTATCTCCAGATTCCTCTGGGAGTAGTTTCCACGGGTAAATCCCAACGCAGGCCACAGCATCCCCCGCTGCAGGAGATAACCTGCTGCAGTGGGTACCCGGCCACTCTTACTGCTTGATTATAAAAACAGAAGGTGTTTTAGCATAATCTCCTGAGCATTTATTACCCTGTATTATTTCCCTCGGATTTATGATTATCTTTACACACTTTGCAGTTATTTTCTGATCTTGTAATTCTCTTAGCTTCTCCTAACATTCAAGTGAACATGATGAATAACACCTTTGCTTAACCCTTTGCCAGCTGTTGGCAAGGAGAGCTAGTGCTCTCCTTCTCCTCTCCTGTCCTGCAGGACTGGATTTTCTGGCTTGTGTTTTCAGTAAATGGCTCTTTACCAGTGTTTATTGGCTTGTGGTATGGCAGAAATTAAATTTTTCTCCTTGACTTACTTCGTGCCAAAGTTTTTATCCTTAGTGACAATAGGAATCTAGATATATAACATGAGCTGCAATATGTCATCTTCAGAAAATAATGATCCAGCCTATTTATCATATTTTTAGTTTCCTCTTTATGGATCCCAAGGGGTGCTCTGTTTTGTTTTCCTTTGCTTTTTTGTCTTTGTTCCAAGAACAGCAATGAAATGACATATCTTTCTTATTCCCTCAAGATCCTGGGTTTGCATGCTTGCTGTGCTACAAAAGTTAAAGCTCCTCGTTCCCTCAGGGAATGTTGTCTCCCAGTTGCTCAAGCCTTCACAGGGCTGTGTGCCAAAATGTGTTGCATAGCACACTCCAGCTCTTGTAAAGCCAAGGACGTGGGTTAGAATGTTGGGGTTTTGCTCCAACCTCCCTTAGCCTTGCTCCTGAGGATGTTTCCCCCTGGAACTCACACCCCTGGGTGCTGGTTTCCACCTCACCCTCCCTTGCTGATACAAAACCCAGCCGAGCTGGGGACCTCATCTGGGTTAAAAATAATCCTGCACCATGGTAGGGAGAGAGGGTTTGATTCTAGGAAGCCCCACAGCTGTTTTCCCTCTCCTGTCTCCCCCCGACACAATCCCAGAGCAAAAGCAGGAGTGGTGAAGGAGTGTCCGTGTATGTGTGTAGGGGCTGCGGCTGCCGGCGGCTCCCCTGACACAGCCGGGGGCACAGCTCCAGGAATTGCTGCAGAAGGGTTTGCTCCTGGGACACACCCTGCTCCCTGCTCTCTCACCCTGCTCCCTGCTCTCTCACCCTGCTCCCTGCTCTCTCACCCGTGTTTCACACCTTACCGCCCCATCCATTAATGTCACAGCATGCAAGATGCTCTGTTAATCACATCATTGAAATGAGCTGAATTTTTTAAAAAGAGGGGAAAATTTCCTTTTTTTTTCTTTTTCTTTCTTTTTTTTTTTTTGGTGCATAGTAGCATCCCAAATGGTCTTTGCCCAGGAGAAGATGGTGTGGTGAGATGGCACCTCTGTGCTGCTTCTGAGCAGCTCTGGTAGAGGGGTCCACCAAGGGGACCTGGCTCTGCAGGGGTCTGCATTGCAGTCCTTCTTTTCCTTCTTAATGGTGAAGTTACTTAAGGCTGCTAGCCTGAATTTTCAGGTGATGCTAGGTAGCTATTTAACCATGGCTGTTGTAAGAGGAGAGAAGTGCCTGGGATCAAGCTTCCTGCTGAAAATTAAGCAAATCCTACTAATGTGGGGGTTCCAGGCTTGCTAGGGAGGTGCTCCCCCCAGCCCACAGCACTGTGGGTGGCATGCTGAGGTGAGCTTGCCAAGGTCTGGTCCAAGGCAGTAATGGGATCATAGAATCATTAAGGTTGGAAAAGACGTGTAAGATCATTGAGTCCAACCACTAACCCAGCAGTGCTGCATCTGAGTTTCTCTCTGAGCCAGGTGTGAGGCAGTGTGGGCTGAGATGCACTGAGGCTGCTGCAAGGATTGCTTGAAACCCCAACCAGACACTGTGTCTGTTCTCTCTCTCACCTCTCGTAGCCCATTCGGATGGTTTAAGGGAAAGCTGATCCCATGCCAGATCACATGCTGATGAACCATGTTGGGCTGTTATGAAAATCATTGCATTACCAAGCATAACATTGGCAAAGGTTTTCTTCTTTAATAGTGCATCCTGGGGAAATGATATGTCTCACTTCAGCTGAAAGCAAAACCTTGCTTCGAGCTCCCAGCTATGTGAGCACGTTCCCTTTCCCATATGGCTGTGATGGGAAATGGAGGCAGGCCAGAAACGTGGATCTGCGTTGTCCTCCTGTCCTGATGCTGGGAGTGAGTCAGACCCTTGCTTCCTTCTGTGTTAAAGGAGGTGACCTTGCTTTGCTGAAGTATTTAGGGCTGCCGGGTTGATGCGTGTCCATACACAAACCCACTGTGCTTTCTGTGCAAACAGAATGATTTCTGCTCAAAATAAAAGTAAAATAAATCTTAATATCAGATGATGAACCCCAGGATAAACATGTAGGTCCACGGACCTCTTTAGTCTTCCAGCCATGTAGGAAAAGGCTTAGTGTGCTTTTCAGAAGGCATAGTAACGAAAACACCATGTCAGAGCCAGATCAGGGAGCTCTCCATTGATGTCAGAGTGAAGCAATGGCCATCTCTGCCAACATCTGGGACAAACCCATGGCACTGTGGGGTGGGGGCCACCAGCAGCAGAGCAGGAGGACTTGGATTAAGGGAGAAAAAAGCCCTGAGTTCTGCTGTGCCAAAGCCAGGAGAGAATGTCCTTCTCTGCACCTTAATATGCCTTAATAACCTCATTAAACGTAGAGGCACTTGAAAGACAAAGCACCCTTCATTCTTTAGGAGAATTTCAAGATTTGAGGGCAAATCAAGGATTAGCAGGCCTTTCAAAGGCTTAGGGAAGTGTTTTGTGCTGCTGGGATTAAATTGTGTTTTTATCAGGCTATAAAAGTGGGCTCTGCTTCTGCCTGCCAGCGTGTGACAGGCTGGGCTATTGTCCTCAGTCCAACATCAGGCTCAGGAGATCTCACTCCTGTGCTGGTTGGGGATGAGCTAGAGAAACCCTTCAGAAGTGGGGCAGGGAGCATTTAAATCATCCTCTGACTCCATCCCAGTCCAAACCCAGGATTTAGTTGCTGCATCCTGCACATGGGGCACTGCCCAGCCCAGGAGGTATCCAAAAAAAAGGACTTTTGCACCAAAGAGCACCAGGAACTCAGAAAACACCACCTGTGTGTTTTCACTCCTGCAAATCCCTAGGAATCTCCTAAAGAAAAGTCCATCAATCTGTGCCAAAGAGTTAATTATAGGAATGAAGGAGTCTGCAACCCCGCTAACCCAATTTTATTTCCTCTGACCTTGCTTTGCTGAATTTGGCAGAAGATGTCCTGTTTGCTTTGGTGAGAACAGCACAGAGACACTAGCTCACTCTAGGAGCAACTCTTAGGGGAATTTAATCACTCTGAAAAGCAAATTAGATTCATTTTGGCCAGTACTATGCCTGTAGAGCAGCTGCGGGCACAGAGAGATCCTGATGGGATGACACTGTAACATAAGCAATAACAATGACCCCAGAAGTAAGGTCAGCTCCTTTGGCTGTGGATGAAATCCCCTGTCTGTGGCCAGGGCATAGCTGTAATCATGCCAATTGTTTTGTTTATTTTAAGGTGTGTAGTTTAGCATTGTCTATATAATTCAGCTTTGCCGTGGTGAAGAGCAGGTTAGAGGAGCACCAGGGGATGTGTTGTTAGAGCTGTGCCTGCCTTGAGGGAGGGGAAGAGATTAGCTGACCTAACAGTGCCTGTGTGTGTATGCATTTATACATATATGTATTCAAAGAAGGTGGTCCTGGCCACCTTCCATGCCCTTTGACCAAGTGCCATGCTATTTCGAGCAAATTGGAGCATGAGACCAACAGAACAAACTGCAATTTGCTTTAGCAAACATTTACAAAAGCAGGAATCAGGCTGAGCTTCTCGATGCAAGAGAATACAACCCCATGTACCGAAGGGAGGGGAAGGGACCTGCCTTACAGCTGCACCAAGCCCCTGGGGCAGGGAGGAAACCACAGGACAGAGGTCAGCTCTGGCCCTTTGGGCTCAGTGGGTTTTGAGTGATATTAAAGACCATTTTTGAAAAATCACAGCCTGTTCACATTAGGGCTTTGGGCAGGTGCTAAAACCCTTCACACAGACCATCCTGTGCATCTGTGTAGCCGGTCTG
The DNA here is from genome assembly GCF_001604755.1 of Lepidothrix coronata. Classification (NCBI taxonomy): domain Eukaryota; kingdom Metazoa; phylum Chordata; class Aves; order Passeriformes; family Pipridae; genus Lepidothrix; species Lepidothrix coronata. Next base: position 709,387 of record NW_016690350.1, on the reverse strand, counting down.
GGTTTGCCTGCACAGACCACCTGTCTCTTTAGATCTGACTTTATTCTTTGCTTACGTTTCCCTAAATGCCTTGGGCAAACAAATGTAGTTCTCTTAATGAAAAATGCATATATTTTGGTTAAATGGATCTTGCTGTCACTGTGTCGCTGCTTTCCCCTCAGTCAGGGCTTGCTAACAGCCTGGGCTCCACACATGTGCCGAATCCATCATCTGTCACGGGTGTGCACCGAGGCATGTAAGGACCCGAGCACTAACTCTATTTCCTAGCAACCGGAGGAAACCATCACACACCACTATTTTTCCTCTGTCAGCAGGATTGCTCCAATTTATGTAACCTACAAAATGTGTGTTATCACCACAATAAACCATATATTCTGAGGTGTTATTTACAGCCACATAATCACAGCCCTGCAGCCCTGGTGCCTGGTATGTCCTTGCTTGGGACTTCAGCTGTTTGGAAACCTTATAGAAATGTTGTTCAGTGCTTCTTTGACAATGGCACTAACCACTTAATTATTGAGGAAGATATCAAATGGTGTTTGGCATGCTGGAGTATTAAAAACCAGCTAAAACCAAGTGGTGCTGAGGGTCTTCGTTTACAGGCTATGAAGGAGTAGTTGTACCGGTAAATAACTGAGTGGGGTATGTCCAAAGGAGCTGCTGGTAATGCTCAGCTCTCAAAAATGAGAAAGGTGGATGTATGGAGGGGTAAATCATAGGGAATGTCTGACAGATGCAATGTTTGTTGGTGGCAGCCCAGCCATGGGGTACCCGTGTTGTGATGAGGCTGAAGCAACTGGGCATCGCTCCAGGGCAGAAGCATCTCCACATGGGCTGCCTGAGGCCTCTGCAAGAAACCAAGGCACTTAATTCTTGCAGAAAATGGTCTCTTGGGGAATTTGTCCTCATGATGTCCTCGGTCCCAGAACCCTGTCCTGCTGGGTGGCCCCTCTGTCTTACTGGAGTCAGTGGAAGTCTGGATTAGGAGCAGGGTGCCACCTGCCAGCACAGGATGCTGATCCAATTAACTTTTCTAGAAGAAAAAGGGCTTCTGGCTCTTTGGCGCATTTGCAAATCACAAGAAGCAAATGATTCAATCAACAGATGAATATCAAGCAACCTTAGTGAGCGGCTTCTGCATCATGAGCCTGTTTAACAGCAGATTGAGCTGCAGATTAGTGAGACATTAGAGCACAGTGTGATGCATCACAGCATAAATGGGAAGGCTGAAATCAGCACGAGTTTCCTGGAGAGCTGCTTTATTTTCCTGTAATGCCAAGCCCATTATAGTCCAAAGGTTCTTAAATAACTCTTTTTGCAATAGATAGTAATACAGACTATGGAAGAAAATTAAGGAATACAAAAGGAGGTAGAGCTGTGATGAAGGAAACACCATTTGCAGAGGGTTTGATAGAGTGGGAAAGCTGTGCAGCAGGAGAGCGCTCAGAAATTCACGTGGGCTTATTATGTGAGTGCTGCAATGGTCTAATCCAGAGCTGGGGTGTCCCATGGGACCCCTGCTTGGATTAAACACTCCCCTAACACCCTAGCCTTCCTTCCTGGTGTGAGGAGATGTACCTCGCACGGCTGAATCCATCTCCATCCTCCACAGCAACTGTGATAATGATGATGTAGCAGAAGTGAGCATCATATCAATTTTAGGCCTGAGACTCACAGACAAGCTGGCAGTGCCAGCCTGGCCCTCCACCACGCGTGTGCCAGTCACGTCCAGGGCCAGGGCACTTGGATTTTGACAGCGATGCCGAAGCCGCTCACGCTGTGAGCGTGATGGATGTATCACCTTCGGGAGGCATAAAGGCATCCATTGCGTCAGCTAAACAAGAGCGTGGCGGGCTGTGGAGTTTTTGTTTGCTCATTTGTTAGCTATTCATCTCGAAATAGAGGAGCCTATTTACACATGTAGCTTATTATTTGAAAGTAGGCAGCATGATGCATAATGCAGCCTCCCAGTTAGAGCAGAGCATCGTGATAATGACAAACAAGCCTGGGAATGTAAGGTAATGCTTATTTTTCTTGGCTGAAGTGCTACCCATTGAGGCAGCAGCTTTGCCAGATGAAAGAGGAGCGAAGTACAGAAACAAACAGAATAGGTGTTGACACACACCCATGGCACACTGCTGGGGTTTGAGGAGACTGGTTACCTGGCTGGCACTGGTGCTGCTGGTTGATGCTGTGCTGGCTGTGACCACCCTGTAAGTGAGGTGTGCACCAAAGCCTGCTCCAAATTCTGACAGCCAGAGCTGTAAGTGGAAGCTCTGGCAGGTCTCTGAAGTCTGAACTTTGCTTTTAGTGGTGGTGGGTAGCCCTGGCCCTCCCCTTATGACTGCTGGAGGTGGTCCTGTCCCCAGTGCTGGGGGTGTGTGAGAGGAGCTTCATGGTGACCTGGGTAGGGGAAGTGAGCAGCTTGGGAATAACGACCTGTGAACAAAAAAACCACCCCCATGGGGTTATTTTTAGCTCGCAGCAGCTCCTGGTGTGATTCACCATGTGTCCTGCTTATGGCTGAATCAGCCTGGCTGAGGATGTGACAGGGAGAGTGGAGAGGGACGGATGCTGGGGATGATGGGAGTCTGAAGTTCCCCTGGCCCCTTCAAGAAATCCTGGTCCAATGAACCCTTTTAGCTGGAGCTGAGATACACCAAGATCTTGGCAGCAAGGCTGGTGTAAGAAATTCCCATAGTTGGAATAAGGCAGAAAGTGTGATTTAAACTGGTCCAGACAACTCCGTCTGTGTCCAGAGCGTGCAGCAGAGCAACATGGTGAGAATTAACCCCATGTCCAGGCAGTGCCTGGCACTGAAGGGTGGAGAGTTGTCATCTGAGCAGATACAAATGGGGCAACTTGACAGATTGGGCAGGAACCAGATGGGAAACATCAGCAGGATGGGGTGATTTGGCTGGGCAGAAAGGCTGTGTGGCTGTAGGAAGAGAAGGGAAGAGAGCAGCTCTTGGGGTCCTGCCAGCCCAAACACGTTTCCCTGTGGATTGTGTGGATGCCTCTGTTTGTAGCATGGGTGACAATGATGAGGAGTGGGTGTAAAGAAACTTCAGGAAGCGTGCTCAGACCCTGATGTCAGAGGGATTGACTCTGACAAAAAGTACCTCTTTGTCCTCGTGCAAACCTCATTCTTTGGCCTAAAAATATATTCAGCATCAGCTCTTCAGTAGCAATGTGTTAGGCAGGGGTGTTAGGTTAAATATCAGGAAAAGGTTCTTCCCCCAGAGGGTGGCTGGGCACTGACCAGGCTCCCCAGGGCAGTGGGCACAGCACCAAGGTTGACAGAGCTCAAGGAGTTTGGACAATGCTGTCAGGGAGGTGGTAGGATTGTTGGGGTGTCTGTGCAGGGCCAGGAGTTGGACTGGATGATCCCTGTGGGTGCCTTCCAATCCAGAATATTCTGTGTTTCTATGATTCTAACCTCTTTCCTTTCAACACCCTCTAGGACATTATGTGGAGTTTCTCCATCTCCTCTTACCTTTTCAGACCCCCTGACTAAATTAAGAAACTGCTTTGGCAAGACATATATAGCAATTGCTTTGGGGTGGTTTAGTGGTTTTTGGAGGCTTTCCTTGCTTCTCCCTTACCAGGCCCAGGTGCCAAGGCTGGCCTGGGTGCCTGATGAAAGCTGAGGAGCTCCTCTGCGCCTGCAGCGTTTTCTGCTCCGTGCTGTTTCCCACTGAGTGATTTCAGTGTGTAACAGCATTACCGGGGCTTTGGCTTTGTTGAAACAGTTGCAACAAATTAAACTTTCTCCGGGGCCATAAGAGCATGTGTGTGCTTGGAGCGAGCGTGGGATCTGCCACCCTCTCGGGCTGCTTTCCAGCCCCTTGGAGCTCACAGTTGTTGGACTGATTCCCTGAAGGATTCATTTACCTCTGCTTACAGCTCAGCTGCTCATTTCCCTCAGGCTTTTGTAGATGAGGCTGGCTCGCTTTTAGTGCACAGGCTGCTGAGGGCAGGGGAGAGCAGGGGGGAAACCCTCTCCCATCTATTTTTGCTTGCACCTCTTGTTTCAGTGGAACGCCCCTTTCTGCTGGCTGCCACGTGAGCAGAGAGGGTGATTTACACACAGTGATTCCGAGGATAATCGTCTTATAAATGCAGCTGATAAGTCTGGCTTTTGCAGAGAGCCCAGAAATAACACAGAGCAGCTCTGGAGCATGCTGCAACCCCACCTGTGCCAGGCTGAGCTCTGCCTTGGGTCGAGGCTTTGCAAACACCCAACAGCCCATTCCTTACAGAAGATATGACTTTATGCTTTAATTGCATCCCCTTCCCCTCCCACGAGCATGGAATAATCCATATTGCCCCAGGACTTTTACAAGCACTTCCAGGGAGGGAAGGATCAGTGAGGCAGGGTTTGCTGCAAGCATCACATATATTTTGAAGTGTTTCCATCTCGCACCGATACCCATCTGTGTATTTCTGTGTAAGCATCTTCAATTCAAAGTTCTGATGTGCTAAAATATGTCCTAGACAGTTTTGATGAGGCACAACGCTCCTAGATATGCATATTAATGATAGGCTGACTCCAAAATTCCTGCCGTATGGGTAACCTGGGTGTAGAAAAAAGTCACCCCCAAGTACTGTCAGTATGGGGCACTAAGCTGCTCTTCCCATCTGGGCAGGACACACTAACGCAAAAAACACTCTTTTCATTACATTTTTTTCCCCAATATGATACTTTCAAAGAAAGCCTGCATTCGTTATCTTTTATTCAGGACTCTATTTTGCTGATTCCAGGTGACCAATGTACATGAGAGGGGGTCCCTTAAAAAAATTAAGTCCCTGAAGTCCTAATGTGTCATGTATAGGTGGTCGAGATTGGCTTATTTCCACTGCCCAGGCTGCTCCATGCTCCTACCCCTTCCCTCCAAGCAAGAGCAGCAGGTGGGGGGTAGGAAGTAAGGACTAGATGTACACCTTCCTTGGGAAAAGGCTTTGCCCAGTATCTCAAATGATCTAACAATGTAAGTAAAAGTATTCAGATTCAATCCACTTCCAAACAGGTATCACAAACCAGAGTCCGGATCTCTGAGGGTATTTAGGGGTCTGAGTGCTCTGAATCGAATTGGGGTCCATGTTCCTGACCCAAGTCACTTTAATTAGGAAAAAACAGACTACAACAGCAACTAGTGAAATGAATTTTTGTGCAATACATAGTCTCTACAATACCTGCACCCCTCACATTGCTCATATGTGGATTATCAATGCTACACAGGTGCCATGCAGACTTTCTGGATCTGAACATCTGTCAGAAGCTGTTTGTCATTAGTTGCATGTTCCTGTTGCTGTCTGTCCTCTGCTAAGCCTAAAGGGTTTCTGTGGTGGTTTGACATGACTCCTGTTATGAACTGTAGCAGGGGGATGTGGAGCATGGTGCAGGATGACGTGGGGTGTTCAGTTTGAGAAGGGCTGGAACTGATGTTGTGCTGAGAGTTTGGGGGAGCCTGTGTGCATCCAAAATGAGCTTACAGGTGCCTCTCAGGGACAACCAGCTTCCACCATCTTCTTAGTCATGGTTATTTTCCTTTGTTTTGCCTGACCACCACTAATTTCAGAAATGGGTTGCTTATAAACAACAGCCTTTGTATCCCTGCTTAGCTCAGGAGGTGTAGTTGAGCTGCCCATGTGGTCCTCGGTGGGCTCTAGGCTGGCCAGGACTGTGAGCATTCCTTCACACCCTGCTCCAGATGGGAGAGGGTTGGTCTGGCAGTTGGGACAGAGATGAACATGTATTTGGCTCACAAACAGGGCTTCATCCCAGGCAGTAGCACTGTGTAGCTGTTTGGTTTACCTCAGTGTGCATCAGACCCTCAAAAACAGGGGTAAACTGCAGCCTGCTCTGGGTGTGATCTGGGATTTCACTGAGCAGATCTGCTCAAGGCTTTGAACAGTGAAGCACATCTTCACCCCTCTATTTTTGTGTGCAAGACATGAGCTGAAATCCTTGGGCGATTCACAGACTCGTCCTGAGCATCAGTGACTTCTCCAGCAGAGACACAGCAATTCCCAGCGGTTCTCCCCAAGCCCAATTTTTTAGTCTGGCCCCAGCGTCTCTCTGGCTTTGTTGCTGCTGTTGTTGTTATTAATAAGTAGCCTATGAAACCCTGGGAGGCAAATCAATAGTTTGGCGGAGTTGGGCTGAGAAACCCTTCTTTATTTCCATGGTAACTACTTCCACTGTTTTGGGAAGCGCATTTTCCAGACAGCGGATCTGTCGACCTTGCTGTGCCAGGAGGGATGACAGGGCAGGTGGAGATAACGCCCTGACAGGGATGGTGTCGGTGCCCTGTGATGTCCTCGGGGTGTTCGGAGGTGACGTCCCCGCCTGCCCCTGCCGGCACCCGGTCCTGCAGCCGCGCTCGGCAGGGAGATGGAGCCGTGCCGGGAGGTGGTGCCGGCTGGCACCGGTCGCCTCCTGCAAGCGCCTCCGGCTGCTCTGCATCAGAGCTGGCAGCTGGGAATTCTCTGCCGCGGAAGGCTTTTGCTGACAGTTTAAGCAGAAGTGATGCAGCGCGGGCGGTCCTGCCCTGCAGCGGCGGGCGCAGGCAGCGCTCCGGCCCCTTCCTGCTGGTCAGTCCCGTCCTCTCCTGCTGGAACCTCTTAGCTGGGAGCCTTTAGCTGATGGTGGATGCCCATAATCGTGTTTTATGCCCTTTCCTCTCAAAGCTCACCGAGGCGTGTTAGTTTACATGAGCTTCATACACAATTTGCTGGTAAATTAGGTGCAGCCACCTCTTGGGTGGACCTGAAAGTCTCAGAGCTGGGAGTGAGAAATAATAAAGCTGGTGAGAGAGCAGGTGAAGCTGGATGTGAGAGGGAATGGAGACACAGAGCAGGAGAATTTTTCTGCTGAGAGCAGGACTGATCCTCTGGCTGCTGCCCTGCATGTTGGGCACCGTCTCATTTGAGGGGAAAAAAGGGAACTTGCTTTTTCCACCACCACCATGATGTCTTCCTTGATTGCTTATCCGTTCCATTCCCCTCTCTGCCTCCAGGGTAATTACCTGGTGGTTGGCAGGACCTTACTCTGCATCCAGACCTTCTCTCACCCCAGCCCACAAGCCAGGGTTCCTCAGCATGGCCTGGTTTTGGAGTGGTACCTGCAGCCTTGTAGTGCAGCTTCCATGTCTGTGCCTGACCTTTTCCAGACTCAGCTGGCTCCACACGGAGTTACAAATCAAAGTTAGAATGGAAAAGCTCAGGTTTAAAGGCCTTAAAGTACATCAGTGTAGTGTTTGGGCTGTATTTAGACAAAGTGCTGCCTTTTTTCTGTCCTTTGTCAGCTGGGCATTTGGGGAGGGTATGGACCTTGGCACTGTGGCACCTATCCTACTGGATCCCTGATGCTTCTGACCTCTATGTAGGAAAGCTGAACAAATACAGGATCCTTTAAGTTTGGAGGTCCTTGGTAAATGTAAGGAAAAATAGGATTAGCTTGATAAAATAAAAAAAAAAAAAGAACTTTTTTTTCAGCTAAAATAGGAACAAAAAAATTAGTCTTGTATCAAACCAAATGTTTCATTTGACCTGTAACAAGGTTGTTCCTTACTTTCAATCTTAATTTACCTTTCCATTAAAGGCTTTTAAAACTCAACTTCATCATAAATCACAATTTAATTTAGAAATAAGCAATTTAATTTTTAGAGAGACTTTCAGAAATTTCAGATCTGGTTATCAGAAACCTTGTCACAAGGGAGATTTTTCTGTTCTCAAGCGGGCAGATTGCTGTGCTCATCCATTAACTTCCTCTGTAACAGAGCCCGCGGGTTTTTCACTTCTTACTGTGTTCATGGCTCTGCCCAAAGTAGTAATACCAACAGCAAAAAGGTTTGGTGCTGCATCTGAGCATGATCCCATTATCAGGGAATGTGCAAGTTCAAGGCTTTCACCCCTGCTTCTTAGGGACCACTGGGGACCTACAATGGACCTGAGACCAGGCGTAGTGCACATACCAATGGCTGCAGGATGCCTCTAGTAATGTGTAGATGGAAATTTTCTGCTTTTAAAAACAAGAATGTTGGGAGTGAAAAGGTTGTGACAGAGACTGGTGATTTGTAAAATTGCACACAACCTCTTGAAACAAGTGACCACACACAAGTATCCCAGGCCAAAGCGTTCAAGGCCAGGTGGGACGGGGCTTTGAACCTGGTCTAGTGGAAGGTGTCCCTGTCCATGGCAGGAGGTTGATCTTTAAGGTCCCTTCCAAATCAAGTCTAGGATTCTATAAAAAAATTCACAAAAGACAACTTGGGCTGCAGTCTGCATTTCAGCTGAGTTTTGTGTCTGTTGCTACCCCAATCCTTTTGTAGCAGAAGAGCCCTAAACTTTAATGTTCAGGTGGTCTGTTTTTGTAAAAAAGATAGTATTGATTAAGAATGTCAGGAATAAGCTCATCAAGTGCTTCTGTGCGTGTACCTGTGCAATGTCACCTTTGCAGTAACTAAGAATTTTTTGCCTACCTGCTAAAGGAGCAATTTCCCCTCCTGGGTTGCTTTGCTCAGGGTCTCCAGCTCATTCACAGGAAGCTTTAAATAAATAACTTTAAATAAGTAAGATTTGCATCAGCAGGGTTGAGATAGGGATGTTATCTTCCCTTCTCCCCTGCAAGTCACACTCTGTGCTGTGTTTCGAGGCATCAGTCTGCTGGGAACACTGTGCCTGCCTGTGGTGCTCTGCCGAGCCACTGCAGGCAAGGGACAGTCACCAAAAGACACAGGATGGACTTTGACACTGCATTTGATCTGCACGTGAGGCTTTCTGCTGTCATGGGGAAAATCTGTCTGTTATAATTTCCTGCCAGTGGGTAAACTGTGCTTGTCAAATCTCGTTAGGAAAGAGACTGTTCCTGGGAGCTGGGTTTGCTGTAGCTGTGCATCTGTCTCCCCAAAGGAAGCCTGCAGCCCTCACTGAACGTTGTCACTTGTACTTCAATTTCCAGGTCATACCCAACAAATTGCTCCTCATTCATAAAAGGTGAATACAATGATCCCACAGGCAGCAAGCCTGGATGTAGTAGGAAGGTGTTATTTCACTACACTCGTATTACTCTCAGTCAAGGTCAGGGCTGCAGCTACTTTATAGCTCAGCAGAAGCTGCAGAAGATCAAGGCTTTTCAGAAGAGACAGCAAGGACTTTGTGTTTTTACCTGTCTCTGCTTCCCCTGTTTCCTAAAACTGACTGCTGGGAATTCAGAGAGGAGCTGCCTTGGTCAATGTCAGCTATGGGGAACTGAGGGATCATGGAGAAAAATAGATATTAATGGCTAAAGTATCCTGTTAAATAAGTTATTTGTAGCTAATAGAGCTGGTGAGAGCCTGGAAAAGAGCTATCTGAATGTTTTGTGAAAGTTAACAACACAGGAGCTGGTGTTTTCAAACATAATCCACCCGATCCTTCCCATTCCCTCTGCCTCCTGCCAGTGGGAAGCATTCACATCTCCTTCTAAGAAGAGAGTTTCCCTTTGGACACTTCCATGTGACAGATGGTATCTTAAACTGTCCAAAAAAGGTGATTTTAAAGTAAATCAGAGCCGTCTCCTCCTGCTCTCCATAGCAGGGTCAGAATTCCTACAGCAGCCATAGTAACAACCCGCTCTGATGGTGCATTCTCTGAGACTGCTCCATCAAGTTAGGCCAAGATAATGTCCTTTTGTCAGCCCTGTATCATCCTGACAGGTTTGCCCCATTGGTTGTTATAATTAATGTTTACTTTATTCACGATGAAGCAAAGGAGAAGCACTTCACTCTAGAAAACATGACAGTGTGTTTAATTGGTATTGAGCTGCAGCCACCACCGATGGATTTTAAAAACACAGTAATCAGAAGGAAATCGGCATAAACTGACATGGAGATAAAATGTTCTGACATATCCAGTGACCTGCCCTGATGCCTCATACTGCTGCAACTGTTTGTGTCAGGCTGTGATAGAGAAACAAATTTCATAATTCTCAAGCAAAATAACCACAAAGCAATAATAATAGTATTAATTTTGGAAAGAAATTCAGTAACTTCCTTGATTTCTGTTGTCATAAGCCATTTTACTTCTTCTGTTGACACCAGCAGCTCAGGTCAGCCCAGCAGGAGTTGTCCCATGTTTCTCCTCTTGTACTTCATGTAAGATCCTCTCCCCATCACGCTTGGCATTGTGATTCCCTGATGGATTGTGTAATCCTTGATATCCATGGTGGAGCCTGGCAGAGCGAGCTGCTGCACTGCTGAGGGGACTGTCTCCTTCTTTGAAGGTATGGGAAGAGGTGGCTGCTCCTGGGAGCACCACTCTCCAGCACGCTGAGCATAGCCTGATGCAAAGCTTGGAGCAAGACAAGGAGATCTCTTTTTCTGACCTTTTTTCTGCCATCCATTATCTTGGCAAATCCAGGCAGGGTTTGTTCTAGTGGTAAAAGCAGAAATGAATAAGAAAATCCTTTTGCTGTTTGTGTGCTGATGTGTCCCGGAATGTCTCTCTTCTGAGCCTAGAATTATTATTCCAAGTTAAATGTTTTAATTGCTTATTTTGGTAACCAGACAGGGGAAAAAAAAAGAGTATTTTTATGCTGGTTTTAATCCTTTGTTTCACCTTACCCCACCAGCACAAACTCCCTGTGTGTGGGGTGCAAAGGCTAAGATATTGTCAGTTTGATTGGCTTTATCAGGGTACCCACTGAGTCAGGACAGCATTCTCAACACAGGAAGGAGCTGGCAGTGCCCTGGGCCATGTGGATCTTGGCACCATGTGCTTCCTCTGTAATAGGAGAAGCAATGGCCACACTGATTAAGGTCCCTTTTGCTCCTCTGCTGCAGTCAGAGTATGAGGGTTGCCATCACTTTTGCTTGCCCAGCTCATCAGAGTGTGTTGACTCATGGAAAAGTCCTGGGAATCAGGTGCTACAGAGCAAAACCCTTTTTCCCCCAACATGTGTTTGCTGGGAACTGATGCAGCCAAATGCTTGCAGGTGGTGTATTAGAGGGTGCTGACCCCCAAGAGTGGCCAAGGTGGATGCAGGTGATCACCCAGTTCACGGTGCCAAACCAGGGTGCCTTGAAAACCCCACTGTGTGGAAACCAGCTCTGCCATTTAACCAGCCACTCAGTCCTTGCTGTTGCTTAGGCTTCTCCAGGCTCTGACTGCAATTCTCTTTGACGGGTTAACCATCATCCAACAGGACTTTACGAACTTCACCAGTTTTCCTCCAAAGCCATAAACCTATTTTATGTTCCCATGGGGATGAACCTGGTAAACAAATGGCTTTGTCACACAGTCCACGTCCTTTGACGGGCACCATCATTTTCCTGTGGTAACCTTTGCAGTTTGGCTCATGCTTGAATACTTTGCTGAATATGATGGACTTAAACATGTGCTAAGTGCTTTGCTGAACTGGGTCTTTCTCCTGATTTATGCCAGGGTAGATTAAAATAGAATCAGCCCCTTAAGTGGTCTGTGCCACGTGTTGTCAGCGCGCCGAGACACTGCGTCTGCGCTTGTGTTTTAATTAAAGGTTCCACCTATTTACATGGAGTCAATCAATCTCGGCACAAAAACCTCTTTGCAGTTGATTAGCACCGTAGTGCAGACAAATGGCATTAAGCACAAATGGCTTTTTGGAGAAGTAATTCATCTGTGTGGAAACGAAAAATACAATTATTGTAACCGGTGCCGTCGTGTGATCAATCAAGCCCAGCTCAGTGCTGGGCACGCTGCATGCCCCCCATGTGTGTGGGATGTGCTGGCTCTTTTGGCTCTGAGTCGTGATGCTGGTGTTCACAGTGATGTGGTGGGTACCCAAAACCACCACCCAGCTCTGCCTGGGTTTCCTGAGCTGGGGCTGGTATTTGGAGCTGGGCTCGAGCCCCTGCAGTGGTGTTAATTACATCATATGCAGAGCAGAAATGAGCAGAACGTGGCTTTACTGATAGATTTTTAGTGGGCTCAAGGCTAATGGGTGTTTTAATGGGAAAATGCAGCATTCCAGCCTGTTGAAACAGCAATAAGAGAGTCTATGGGCCATCATTAATATACTCCTGGTGATTAAAATCATTCTTCCCTCAGACCCACGTCTCTCAACATACTCAAGGCATTTATTAGTGATCCATTATATGCCCACTTCTATCTTACTGCTTAATTTGAACACTAATTAACTTCATCATGCCTTCTAAAGCACAAATGGCACTTGGTAGGATTTCATTATCTCCAGGCTCTACAAGTCGAGAGAGCAGAACTTCACCTAAAAAACCCCCTCTGTGGGCTCACGGGGCTGGTGACAGGAGGGTTCCACCTCCAGGTCCCATCTCTCAGGTCTCACAGTTAGGGGGGAAGCTGGTGGAAAGCAAACCCATTACTTCATTTCCCGAAGTGCTGGGGCAGTAGCCAGCAGGACTGCTTGGATGTCTAAACACTCGCTTAATTATCTGGCTGAACAGGGGCCCAGGGTTTGGGTTTGCTGCTGCTGTTGTGAACTCTGCTCACTCTCCCTGGCTAGCCCGGAGCAGGGGGAAGGCAGAGCCAACTCAAAATGGAAAGGTTTACTGGTTCCAGCTCCCCTGTGCATTTCACTGCCTTCTCGGGAAGGATAGAGTTCAATCAGCCTTTGAAAGTCAGTGAGGGGGGGTTCCCCCCCTCCCAAATGTCTTAAAATAAACCTCCTCTGCTGCAGTTCAAGTCCTATCTCCTTCCCAGCAGTAGGAAAAATGAACACCATCCCTTTCTGAAGCAGTCTTTTATGGATTTGGGGACTTTTATCATCTCTTCCTGAGGCTTTTCTTCTCTCTAAACTGAATTATGTTCATTCCTTCTGCACATCCCCACGGGGCAAGAACTGTGCTTTATCTCCTTGTTCCTCTCCATTTCAGCTCCTGCAGCTCCTTCCCACCTGGGCACTGTAAGGTCCCTACTGGTGTTACCCCTGGCAATAGCTCCTACCAGGATATTGGCTGATTTTCCCCCACCCCTCCCAAAACAGAACATTTCTGCCTCATGTTATAATTCCCAGGTCCTCTTCTACGAGGCTGCTGCCTAAGCACTCATTTTGCATCTTGTATTTTTACAGCTAATTATTCTTAGTTAAGTGCTGTAGATTCTCATGCTGCTGGATGGTTGCCTGCTTTTTTTATACTGCTTCTCCACTTCTCCCACCAAACTCTTCCTAGTGATATTTGAGCCTCTCTACAGTCTAATAACTTCTATTATTAGTCTTTTGAAACACCAATAGAGAATACACCCATCTTGACAGCATCCCCAATAGTTTGAATACTGAATATGAGGAAAAGCATTAGAGGGAAAACCTGTCAGATAGGGAGGGAATAGTCTGCTCCTCCTTCTAGCCTTTGCAGGAGTTAGTTTTCCTTCTCAGAAATGCATTTGTCGCCACCTCCTTGGCATTGCTCAAACTGAGGGGTGTGTGGGGCTGTGTGAATGGGGGTTCCCTCCCAGCTAAGCAGAGACAGTGGCTTTGCAGAAGGCTAAAATGACAGCACCACAGGGACAGAGCCAGCCCTCACAGCATTAATACTTAAAGGGAATCTGAGTTGAAATCAGCTTAGTGAGGAAGCGGATAGGCAAAGGTTGGGGATGTTGTTTTGCCCTTTGGGATTGCTCTTCTTTGGCCTTTTGGCTCAAACTGAGTGTAGTATTAGTTCAATATCTGATCCATCCTCTGTCAGGAGGCTGTCAGTGCTTTTGTGAGGGATTTGACACTGTATATATTTCTTTTGCTGCCAGCTTGTTAGGAACTTGCCCTGTCATGATCTGGGGTTTAGCCTTCACAGCTGATGTATAGACTTGAATGGTGAAGGAGCAGCAAAATTAAGTCCAATTTCTCCTCAAAGGTAAGGGGGAAGCGAGCTCCGTCTCGGCAGCAGGCACGGCGCTTCCCCTGGAACGGCTAAGACAGACAAGGTGTTGGTATGAATAAAAACTGGGTGCCAGGGAGAGGCTGTCAGTGACATTACTACCTGTCACACGTGTGTAAAGTCATCAAGCAGCGGGTGGGCGGCCGTGACAGCCCTGGGAAAGACATCTCCATTAGCGCTGAGCGCTGGTGCGAGGTTGCAGCGCGTTAAGGGCAGGCGGGCTGTTCCACTTAAGGTGGAAAATGATATATACGGCAATGGGAGTAATTTGATTTGGCTGAGGTTCACGGTGTTTTGGAATCTGATGTGAGTCTTCCTACTATAGGATACTGCCCCAGATTCCCAGTGCTGCAGCATATTGCATCTCCCTTTCAGGCTGCATGGAGTAAATGAGCTTCTGAGCCCGATGGTACGGATTTTGTACCCAGATGGGCAAATTCTCTCCTCTTCTGTTGTAAAATGGATTTCAAGTTTGCAAGAAAATATAGCAAGCAGGTTATTCCTCCACAATCTGACTTGTAAAAGCAGTCAGTGATTGCATCCAGCAGTCTTTTTCCTGCCCCAAAAGTTTTCTGCCCATTTCAGGCTGAACCTGCTTTCTAGAAGTAGCCTTTGCCAATGCTGGTTTTGCACTGGAGGGATTTCCAGTAGTGCTTTTTTTTTTTTTTTTTTGTCCAGAGTGTTACTGAGGTTCAACTCCTACAGCAGGGGGATGTGGATGTGACACAGTGTGCTGACTCCCTTGCAGCTGGATCACTAGGGACTGAGCCTGAGACCAGAAAAGCATTGGTTTAGGGAGGTGAAGATCTGACTGGAGCCACTGTGGGCACTTCGAGGAAGATGAGGCTGTGTGTGCTGGAGGGGAGGAAGGAATGCAGAGCATACCAGCTTAAAATGCATTCCCACGTGCTGTGTGTGCCAGCAGCTGGATGCTGTCTAGCTGCAGACACCTTGTTAAACTGCTTTTCTTCCCCTGCTAAAACCAGCACTGACGGTTTGCACGGGCTTAACAGTTCGTGTCAGCCTGGTGCTTTGTGCTGGGCTGGGTGAGAGCTCGGAGGCAGCGCTCAGGCTGGTTGCAGAGAGAGTCTGTCCTCTCCTGGAGCCACTTGGGAACGGCTCAGCCTTGAAGGGGAACCCTGGGGTGCAGTGTGGTGACAACCACCTTGCAGCAAACCCCCCCCCCCAGGCAGAGCACAGCGAGGGCCAGCACCAGCTGCCTGCTCTGAGGAGCTCGCCCACACTGCCAGTAACACCCTCAGATTTTCTGCCAACTTTTAATTGCATGAATTTAATTATAGGGATTTTCTGGATGTAGCGGGGGCTGCGAGACTATCCCCTGCAGCTGGGAGTGCACAGCCCCCCGTGCAGCCAGAGCTCAGTGCAGGGGGAGCAGGCGGCCAGAGCCCAGCGTGCTGTCACTTGGCTGGAGGTGCTGAGTAGCCTCGAGCTGAACTGGTCAGAAAATGATCCTCTTCTTTCTGGGATCTTGTGTAGTTTTCTACACTGCAAAACAGCTTCAGCAGGGAACCATCAGTCCTGCTTTGCCCTGAGCAGCTTCTGTCCTGCTGGTTCGGAGCCTGCAGGAGAGCCAGGGTCCATCAATGGACCAGCTCTGTCCGCTGATGGTGGTACTGCCACCTGTGCTGTGGTCACACTGCCATAGCCACTGTCCCTATGAACTGTGCCTGTCTCAGGGGTACAGGGGGGTCTAAAATCAAGCCAACTCTCCTGGATCAGGGATGACTGGAAGAAAAGATAAGAAAGAGGCTGGTGGGTGGCTGTGGAAGCCCTCTGGGAGAGCCCTGCTCTTTCCCTTCTCACCTGCTTGTGCAATGCTGAAAAGCTGTGCCTGGCTGACATGGGGCAGCACTAGTTTCTACTGTGTCACCAGAGATGAACACATCAGTGGGTTTCAGGCAGGTTCAGCAACACCTTGGTTACTAAAGATTCACAAAGTCTTACCATTGGCCCCTATGGCTTGAAGTTGAGCTGACAGTCTGGGGTTTGAACTTTAATTCCTCCCAGTTTAATTCCTCCCTGTTCCCTGCGGTGTTTTGCTCTGCCACCACTTGACCTCCACATCCCTGCAGTAATAAGGTCTGCACACGGAGCAACGCTGCCTTCCTCCCTCCAGCCCTCCCCTCTTGGGGGTCCCTGGAGCTTTCACTGCTTATTCCTGCCATTTTCCCACTTTGCACTGTTTAAAAACAAGCAAGCAAGAGCTCCCTGGAGCCAACCGCTCATTTGCTGGCAAGGACTGCCTGTTAATCAATTAAAGCTCTGCAAATGTATTTGCAGCAGGGTGGATGATTAAGATGTTTTCTGTCTCTAATGCACGCCTGTGGGAGGCTCGCCTGCGTGTGAAGGGCAGGTGTGTTGGCCTGGAGGTCCTGCAATTCTCCTTTTATAGGTTCTGGTATAAAGAAGTCAGCTTTTATGGATAGCGAGGGAAGGGGAAAAGGTTTGGCAAACCCCAAAGTCTTTGTCTAATGGATGGTGTTACCTGACCCCAGTCTCCAGGGCAGGATTTGCTGATCTGCTCTGAAGTGGCTCCAGGGGAACATCCCACCAGGGGTGTGTCATGTGCAGAAGAAGTGACTCAGGGGCAGTGAAGAAAATGGGCTGATGTGGAGGATATTCAGGAAAATCAACAGAAAAGGTACTGCTAAGGGAGCATCATAACAGCATCAGAAGTGTGTTTGTACCCAGGCAAAAACTACTCTGTCTGTAAACTGGGGTTCAGGGTTGTGATTTTGTGCTCTCCTGTCAGAGCAAACCTCAGCTGTGGGAACCTGTCAGCCCTCCTAAACTGTGCTGTGATTTCCACCACTGATCTCCATTTCCAGACACAAATGCTATTCATTTCAGAGGCTTAAGCAGGTGAATCAAAGGACAAAAACCACTCTTGCACTCGGCCAACAAAAGGGTGCAGGGCCCTTTCTGCGTCTAAGCGTCATTTTGAGGACTGCAATGGACTCACAAGGGATTAATTTTCTTAACATTGATGTGCCATAAACTGTAGTGCAGTACTTGCAAAAAGAAAATTGCATTCATGTTTACAGTTATGGAAGTCATGTACCAGCCCCTGAACTGGCCACCACTCCAAAATCCATAACCATGGAAAGTCAAGCCAAAGAAACCTCTGGCACAATTTACTGAAATGTGATTTAATAGAAAGACTATCAGTGTTTCAAAGGGCTTGGAGTGATTGGCTCAGGTTTGATATTTAGTTAGATATTTTCACTATTTTGCAAGAGCAAGATCCAAACTTTGGCCCAGGGCAGGAGGAGAACTTTGCAGGAAGGTACCTTGGGCATGGAGTTATTTCATGGGGGAAATTCTGGGGGAGAAGGAAAACAACTGGAGAAGCAGCTAAATTTGGAAGATGGAAACCAATGCATCCATAGAGCTGGGAGCTGTTCAGTGCAAAACCCAGTGTGGCTGGTTGTGCTGGCACAGGGAGATGAGTGACCAGGGAGAAGGGGCGTGGGGGGCAGATGGGATGAGGGGCAAACGGGAAATGGATGCTCCATGAGGATCACGTTGTATCCTTGTCCCCAGCACAGCCCTAAGGAAAGCACACAATTTCTTTAGAAGTCACAAAAACAAACCCTCCAGTCTGCCAATGCACTGGGAATACTCGAAGAGAATTAATCAAGCCAATTAGTGATTAAAATATATATATATTTATTATTTTAATAACAAGGTTTCAGACTATCACTTAATGCATAAAATAAACTAAAAGTGTGGTGGCCAGAGCAGAGCCCTGGCCTACATCTGCCACCAGAGAGCATCCTTGTATACTTTTTCTGTGGAAAAAACAGCACCGAGCTGGGAAATAACCCATCTTTCAGCAGCCTGTCTCTTTTTAAGTGCTTCCCAGTCAGTTAAAGATACAATAATTGAAAGTTGTCTATCAATCATGTTAGCAGACAAAACAACATTGTTTCTCTTCTCTTTTTCTCCAAAGTACTACAGCTTGATCGGCTTAACAATGTGAACAAAGGCACCAAGTCAAAAATCCCACTTAAATGTTTTCAGCTATAAAAGCACGTCATTTTTGGGGAGGAAAGGTGCAAAATTCATTGTTTAGAAGCGTTCTAGGGGAACACTCAAAAGGCAAAAAAAAAAAAAAATAAAAAAAATTACAGAGAATAGTTGACGTGCCCACAAAATATCCTTCGGGATGAATTAAAAAATTTTAAAAAATCTGCCAAGAAATTTACATGTTTGCCTATCTGTAGCCCCCTCATCTGAAGTAGCTGATGTATGTGGTCAGTGGAAGAGGTCAGGAGACTCCTTTCGGTGCTTTCTTGGCGTGTAAAAGCTTGTTAAAACTAGGTTTACACTTTAAGTCCCTGTGGATGCAGGGGTAGGAGGGCAGAGATGAGCTGTGGATCTGAAGTGCTGTGTAAATGATGTTCTTGTTTTCCCTTTTGCCATCCCCAGGGGTGCACTGGTCACCTCAGAGCTTGTCCCCAGTTTTTAGGTGCAGTCTGCAGATCTCATAAATACATTTCTCTCCAGAAATCCTTGACTGGGCCATGATAGGTGTCTGTGTAGGTGGGTGACATCCCCAAGGGCTGGGGCAGGAGCAACTTGTGGGCTGCTCTGATGGTCCAGAAGCATTTTTGCTTTGCAGGAAACAGCTTTCCATGTTTATTTCTCTACATCCAGGAGAGCTTTTAAGTTGTTTCAGTTAAAAAAAAAAAAAAAAATTTGTTTGCTACAGGTCTGAAAAATGTCAGCTCCTTCAGGCTAACTGGAACCTGTTGCCCGTGTAGGATCACACAGGAAAGGGTTTGCCAGAGCTTTCTGATTTTTCAGGGCATGTTTTGCATTGCTGCTTGTTCTCTTTGCTTTTGTAGCAGTGTTGTGTTGGGTTTGTGTTTCTGTGTATAAATTTATACAAACTGATTTAGCAGAGGATGCTGGAACGGGTCTAAGGTTAGGCCATGGAAGAGCAGAAGACAAATTTCTCAATGCAAATCACTTCCCTTTCTTAGTCAGTCAGGGAAAGGGGAAATAAATAAGCAGTGAGAGTCACCATCATTTTTATAATCACTTGAGCAACAGCAGGACCAGCTCTCTGTGAGTCACAGCAGCGTTGCTGCTGCTCTCACTGCCATCAGAGCTCCCCTTTGCAGACATTAACCAGTGGTTTTAGGGAGGTTTAAAATGACTGGTCTGTTAGTTACTCTGAGTTTCCCTCTCTGTGCAGTCTGCTGGGAATACCACAGCCTTTACAGCTCATAGACACTGTCCCCAAGGTGACCTTTAACTCTGGATGATTACAGTTTGGTTAACGAAACCGCAGACATTACCAAAAACGTGGTCATTGCGTCTTGGTCCCTCATACCTGTCATGTTTGCTGCCTCCTCTGGGTGTTGTTCAATTCATTTGGGATTTTGCTGAACACTTAGAGTGGTGGGTGGGGACTCTGAGCTGCCCTTTCCCTGGTGTGGTCCAAGCTAGGAAAATGCTTCAGTTAGGCTGAAACCAGGGTTTTCCTTCAGCTAAGTCTTTGAACTGTGAAGTCACAGGTCTACCACAGAGCAAGCACGTTTCCAGAAGTTCTCATCATGTGTGGTTTTGGTCAGATGGGCAAAAGAATTCGACCTGTGGTTGCTATATTTTAGTCCTCTTTCTCCTCCCTACAGAAGTTTTCTTTTCAGATGATTTTCTGAGTTAATTCCAATTCCGTTGCAAGAAACTCATAAAGCTGTTATTGCTCAGTCGCTCTCGGTCTCCTTGTTAATATAATACAAGGATAAGCAAAGTTCATGGAAACTGCCTACACTGGAGGAATAGAACAAGAAGGCATTTCTGAACACTGCAGGTTTTTCAAAGCTTCTTTGTTCAGAGATAGGGAAAACAACCTGTGAAACTTCACCGTGACAATGGGAGCTGCAGATTTAAGGCTATTGAAAAGAGTCATCTCTCCAGATGTAGGTTGGCATGTGGGTTCACCATCACAAATATGACTTATGATTCATCCCAGCACACTGGTTACAGGGGGAGGGAGTCTATATTAGAACAAATGCTGAATGACAACGGACAGCTCACAACTGAAGAACATGGAGATGAAACGCTCCAGCATTGCCAGGCACATGTTCATTTACTGGAAGGGTAGAAATCCCAAGTTATTTTCATAAGGATAAATGCTTATTTGCTATCAGACAGGCATCTCTGGTAGTAATTGAGACAACTCTTGGTAGTAATTCACAGATAAGGTGGGATTTTCCTGACGTCCCCTCACAGATCAGAATGTGGATCTCTCTGAGCTCATATGCAACATTATCTGAAGTCCATCTTCAGTGAACCTTCAGACTTCTGGTGGTGAGGGAACTCCACAGTGTGGATAAGAGACCCTGAAATGATGCTTAAGATATCCTTGGGGTTGCTTATCCTGGGAGGCTTATTTTAGGCTTGGAGCAACATCCTACCAGCCCATCAGGTACCACTCCAGAGCACAGTGCTTCCTCTGCAGCCTCCAGTGCCTTCAGAGGCACCACACAACCATGTCTGGAAAAAAGTGGTTCTACCCAAGAGGCACTCAGCATGATAATTTTCAAAAACAACAGTTACAAGACTCCTTAAAAGCAGACTGTAATGTAAATGTAAACCCTTGTGTTTCAAGCTGTGAAACACCCTCTAATTGTTTGAGGCATAAGAAGATCTTTCTCCGGTTTTCACTTTTTGCTATAGCTTTAATCTAGAAGGCTGCTGCCTTGCACAGGAATGCTGCTTTATGGCTAAAATAGAGCATGTGGAGAACAATCAGCTCGATCATTTTGGCATTTCCAGGAGTGCAGCACTGTGCTCTCACAACCAGCAAAGGTGGTTCTGTGCTACCCTTTTCCTCTTGTCTGAACTCACAATCTGAAGACATTTCACTCCCTCACCTTCAATCTCATGAGGTATAAAAGTTCAGAAGACTTTCTTGGTGCTCCATCCTCAGAGGACCACCTTGGCATGCCAACAGTAGTGTCAGCCAGCTGGGACTTGTGTCACCTGTGGGAATGGCATTTGGAGTGAGGAAGTGCTTCTAGGGAAGAGTTGGATGCGTTTCATCTGGGAGAAGTGATGTGGATACTTTTATTGGTGGTGATGTCCAGCATCTGCCTAAATTTTGTCTCTCATGGGTCCTGGGGTTGCCCTGAGCTCTGGGCATCATCCTGGCTGCAGCCAGCTCCCACCAATCCATGATTCTGCCATCCAGACCTCTTCTCCACTGAGCCAGAGGGATTACTGGCTGCTTTGAATACACTCATGCAAAGCAGAGAGTTAAACCTCAAACTCCCATCTGTTCATAATAAAACATCTTCACTGGCTGAATTTGACTAATTTAGTGATTACTATCGGGAGAGTATGGTCTCTCCAAGCCCTCCAGCTGTTCCACTGTGGAAAGCCTCTTGCCTCCATGCAAAGGGTTGCAATCATTTCCTCTGCGTTTTTTATCTAATTTTGTTCCAATAATTCAGCAAGTCCACTCCAGCCAGCTGTTCTTCAGGCCTCCTGGCCCACATGGCTTATACAAGGCTGCTGGTGATGATGTTGAATCAATCTTTCCAACAATTTTGCATCTGTCCTCAGCTCTTGGAGTCATTCCAGCAGTTCTCAATATACAGTTCTCAATTTTGCAGCACCCCCCATGGTGATTCACTGGCCTATGAAACCTCCACGCTGTGCTCCAGTTCCTCACTTCCCAATCTGGTGATAGTCACTGAAAATATTATACAAGTGACACTTCCAATAAATCAGCAGTAATTTAAACTCTTGGTAGTAATTCACAGATAAGGTGGGATTTTCCTGGCATCCCCTCACAGATCTCTCTGAGCTCAGATACAGTATTATGTGAAGTCCATCTTCAGTGAAAGCTCAGACTCCTGGTGGTGAGGGAACTCCATGGTGCGGATAAGAGACCCTGGAACGACGCTTAAGATATCCTTGGGGTTGTTTATCCTGGGGAAATGAAGGCCCTGGGGAGACCTTTTTGTGGCCTTTCAATACCTGAAGGGGGGCTTATAAGAAAGATGGGACAGACATTTTAGGAGGGTCTGTTGTGGCAATGGGTGATGGTTTTAAACTAAAAGAGAGTAGATTCAGCCTAGCCATAAGGAAGAAAATTTTTACAGTTAGAGTGGTGAGGCCCTGGCACAGGTTGCCCAGAGAAGCTGTGGCTGCCCCATCCCTGGAAGTGTCCAAGGCCAGGTTGGACGAGGCTTGGAGCAGCCTGGGATAGTGGAAGGTGTCCCTGCCAATGGCAAGGGACTGAAACAAGAAGGTCTGTTCTACTCAAAGCATTCTGCAATCACAAGTCTCCAGGGAGACAGGATAGATCAAGGATTCATGGCTCCTTTTCACTGGCTTCCTTTTACTTCCCAGTGTCTCTTCTCCTGGGGCCACTTCGTGCAATCAGAGAGATTTCAACTGCTCTGTTCAAAATCCCCCCAATTGTATATGTTGTCTCCTTTTTCCTTCCTATTTGTCAAACCCCAGGGGTGGTCCCTGATTTCCTGGGCTGTTTTCACTCAAGCACTTCTCCCCATGCTGTGCCATGTTTTCTGTTGTGCTGTCCTGTTGTGCTTACCCCCCTTTTTCTTCTCTGAGTTTGGGCTCTGCTTTGCAGAGGCACTTGGCAGATATCACAGCAAGGAAGCTTCAGCTTTGCTCTCTTTTTTCTCTTCAGAAATATGGAGGAGCATGCATCAGCTTCTGTCTTTCTTCCCTTCCAGCTGATAGGAAAAGTCTGGCTATAGCTTTCTGGATGCTGTACTGTCCCTTAAATCCTCCCAGAGATGCTGAGGCACTGGTCCACACTGTAATCACTAAAGGATTACAACCAGTGTCATTCCATATTAGTGGGATTATTAAGTAAAATTGGCTTATAGGATCCAGCCTGCTGGCAGCTTACCCCAGCTGAACAGCAGCTGCACATCCCTTCTGCTGCCCTCCCCATGCTGCCTTTCTGCCAAGCTTCCCATTGATTTTAAATTTTACTATTCCCTTTTAAAGCACTCAGGGGCTTGGGGTTTTCCTGCATCATTGATTTATTGCTTTCCTGGGAGTTAGGACAAGCTTCAAGATCTTCATCCATCAGTCTGTTGTCAGTTGTCAGGGTTGTGCCCACAGATTTCAGCAGTGAAATGCTCCAGGCCTGGCACTGGTGGTGTTCAGTCAAAATTTGAATCTGGTTTGTTTGTGACAACCTGTTTTTGCTCATTATAAGATGTCCTTAATTCAGAGCAGAGGTGGTCTCTGCATTGTATTTGGTTCCCTGCAGCCTTGACACTGGGGTCATATGCAGTGCAGGGCAGATTATGGGAAGATGCTGCTGCTCAGCATCTTCCACATTTGAGAGAAATCATTAGAAATTGTTTTGGCCTTTCCATCAATGCTAGCTGCCCAGCATGAGCAGTGTGCTAAATAGCCTGGAGGTGGAGAGACCCTTTTCTGAGCTTATTACTTCCATTTTTCAGACCTTCAGAAGGGGGAGGAAAGGCACCAAACTTTTCCAGCCCTGCAGCCACCAGATGAAAGAAGTCTTTGAAAGCTTCAATCAGAGGGTAGTGTAGCCAGGGAGGGCTGAGTGAGGACGTGTGAGGTTCAGTATTGCAAGAGAGTGCTGTGCTGTGGTGGGCACTCAGAAAAATGGGCTAAAAGAAGGTAAAAGTGCTGCTGCTTGAGCTTGCCTTTAATGAAATTTTTGCCCTTCCTTTTACATCATTGGGATGTGTACCTTTCTTTTTCTTATTAATGATGAAGTAATTGTTTACAGTGCAAGGTCTGTGTCCATTAGCACATCTGCTCAGACACTTGTACTGTCTGATACACCCTCTGAGTACAAGCAACACATTTGTTTCTTGTCTGAGTGTATGTTATCACACCACCTCATCTCCCCATTTGAATTTTAAAAAGAAAACTAATGAAGAAGATTATTGCACCATGACAATAACAGTGCTAATTGATCGTCAACACAGCAATGTCTTGGGGATGTTTCTGGAAGGTGCCTTGATGAATTCATAAGTGTGTGAGGGCTCTCTAGTTTAATGGAGTTCCTGCCTCAGGTAAAGGGCCCTTCACTTGGCCAAGGTTTATAGCAAGGTTTTATTAGCACAAAAATTGTTATAATTAAGTGTAGCTCATTTTTATTCTCACTTGCTGCTACCATAACTATAACCTTTGCTTCACTCCAAGGCTGGATACTGTGCTTGACCCGGATCCAACCCACAGTCTATGCTCATTCCCATTTTGCCCTTGTGTGACCCAGGAAGGTCCATTGCCTCCAGCAGCCTGGCTGGGGAAATCTAGGGAGCACACAGAGGAAGTTTACTCACTGCTAAGCACAAGCAAAGATGCCAGAGCAAAGCAGGAGACCTGCTGGAAGCTGAGGAGAAAAAGCATAAGAGCTGTAATTTTAAGTTATGAAAATAATAGAACAGAGTTGAAATTAATACAAGAAAAAAGAGGACTGAGATGACTCCAGTCTTGCTCAAGGAATTTAATTTAAAACTGTAACTTTGGGAAGCACTGGGTTGTTTTGCTCTGTGTTTGTGTAAGCAGCCAGTGTGAGGATTATTGCGAGCACAAGACTCTGCCTGGCGTCTTTCCAGAGGGGGAGCATGAGGTTAGAGCTGCATAAGTCTCCTCTGTTGTGCTGGGGAGCTTTCCTAAGCTGCCTGACACCATTTGATCCCCCTGGATATAGAGAGGAGCTTTCCATCATCTGCAAAAAATTAGGGGTTGTATGAGCAGCGTCACGAGGAGTATCTGTGTAAGTGAATTACGGCGCTGGTGTGTGTGTTGTGGAACGAGTGCCCGGAGCTGTGCACGGCTCTCCCTGGGGTCAGGTGCTGCAGAGCAGCTTGTGCTGCTCACCTGTGTCTGAGTTTTGGCCACACACCCATCACGTACCACTCAGAGCTCTGAGATACCCATGAGTGTCTGGCAGAAGTTTAATACCCTCTGCTGCGAGAGATATGGGCAGCTGTTACAAACAGAGTGTGGAACCCAAACAGAGCCCCAGCCCTCATTAAACCCTGTACTCGTGACAGCTTCTACACATGCTCTCAACTCCACCAGCTCCCCACAGTGCAACACATCAGTCAGAGCCAAGTGTGTGTACTGTCCAGGCACAGTGGGGATGTGGAGCATCCTGTGGTCCTCAGGCTGGACTGGAGCCTGTGATCCCAGGGGGAGGCAGAGGTTGGAAAGAAGACAGAAGTGCACATCACACTCCCAGTATTCTGG
Source organism: Lepidothrix coronata (assembly GCF_001604755.1). NCBI lineage: Eukaryota > Metazoa > Chordata > Aves > Passeriformes > Pipridae > Lepidothrix > Lepidothrix coronata. The sequence continues at coordinate 684,260 of NW_016690350.1, read as the reverse complement.
GACAGTGCTCTCCAGAGAACTTTTCTGAGCAAGAATGATGTCCATTAGGGTCTGTTTCTGCTATGGTCAAGAGAAAAAGGCTTGCTGTCCTTTTGGTGTAAAAAATGGTGAAATGATGCATGTATCAGGCTAATCTCTTCTTGCACCATTAGATTAACCAAGAGTAGTCACTGCAGTCCAAGGGACAAAAGCAGTCGCAAGACTTCATGTCTTAACAATTCTTACCAGTCCATTGAGAAAGTCCCAAGAAAGTCCTGAATTTCATCAGAAATAATTGTGGTGCTTTCCCCTTTCCCTTGTCTAAATCTCCCTTCCCACTTCTGCCCAGCCCCAAGCTGCTGCTCTCGGAGGGAGCCCCTTCCCTACTTTGCCTTGTGCCAAGTTTTGCTGTGTCCTGTGGACCTGAGAAGTGATGCTAGTGTTTGCCTGGGTGCCCTTGGAGGACTGGGGAACAATTCCTTGCCATGCTAAGCGCATGGTCGTGCTCCCAAAAACCCATGGCACATGTAGCTAGAACATGACTGCATCTTGCTTGTTGTCTGCATTACAAACTGTGTGCAAAGGGTGAAATATATAAATGAATAAATCATTGGCATTGTAACACTGCAGACAACTGGAAACATGATATAAATACTAAAGGCTGGATCTATGCTTCCCAGCAGTGTTTGATGTGGGCCACAGACACATCACCCCAAGGGACTTCTGGTCCCCGAGGACCTGATTTACGCCAGTGCTGGAGATCAAAAGCCAGGATGTGGTGTTGCACAGCCATAATAACGGATGTCCAAATTTTGCTCAGCTCCAGGTCGGGTGAGAGAAAGCTAAAATGCAGCCACTGGCAGACCAGGAATTGAATGATTTGTGTTGGCTGGCTTAGGGAGGGGATTCACTGTTTTCATCACATGCCAGCACTGGTTCAGCCACATATGGAGAAAAAGAAGAGGCTTTATAAGGCTTTATGAATTGTCTGGATACCAGAACCTAAGCCCTGTGAGATGTAGAGTTTATCCTTATAAAACTCATCTTACAGTTGTAGAAACAAGTTGGTCTGGACTCCCATCATGCAGCTCAGGATTGCTGTAACTGTTGATGAGAGCTCTGGGTACTCTGACCTGCAAAAAATCATTTCATAAAGCCCTGAAGTGCCTGATGTGTTGTGAATATTCCTTTATTAATTTTGGAATATTTATCATGCCAACCATTAAGCACAGATGGGGCACTGGCACATACTGTAGTGGAGTTTCTGTCCGGATAGGAGCATCTCTTTCTTGCTGGTTAACCAGACCAGGGGCATCCCTCAGCTCCAAGGAGACCAAACTGTGGACTTGTCCTCTAGCATGAGGTCAGCCTGCAGATCCATCTGATGTTTCCACACTCGAGATCCCCGGCATGGCGTGATCTCCAAGGGCCTCTCTTTGCTGGCTGTCACAACTTGGGATCACAATTCCTTCCACTGGAAAATCTGTATCCCTGAGTCTTCTGGATTGTGCCCTCAAGGAGAAAACATCTAAACTGTACATCACTGTGTATTAGTCTACGGCTTTTACAAATATGAATTTAAATAGTCTATTATCTCAAAGCACTGTTAATGTTGTTATTCCCACTTCTTAGATGTATGCTCCATATTGAATATGCTACAAGTTCATTAGCTTCCATTTTATGTCACATAAATCTGTAGTCTGCCCTTTCTAAAGAGAAGATGAAACCTGACTCTAAAATTTACTGAACAGTTCTTCCAACGTGGCTTAATTAGTAACTTGCAAGGATTTTGCAAGCATCTGAGATCACTTGAAATGCTTGAGTCATTTTATTATTAGATTTAGGTAAAATATTTCAGATTAATAATACATTTGAACATTTATTAAACTCTAGGCAGCACTTTAAAACAACAAAAAATGGTTTATCACATTTATAACGGCCTCAAGGAAGAGAAACTTGCAAGTGACTCAGGCTCTGCTCTCTTTTCCTTTGGCTGAGTTGTGGCTGGAGTTCTGAGGGAGGCTGAACTCCCTGTGAGGAGCACAGGCTTTATCTCATCAACTGCTCCTGGGTGTTCTTCTGAGGACAAGTGGATGGCAAACTTTAAATCAGAGTGTTCCGCTCAGGATGTAGAAAGGGGATCTGCTGTTTGGAAGGGAGTTGTTTCAAAAATGTAATTTCCTGTAAAATTGTTCAAGATGGGCACTCAACTTTCAGGCACCAAGAACCACCCTTTGGTGAAGGACACTTTACCCATCATTTCACATGTGTTAGGAGGGATGTTGATCTGAGTAAGCTGGTTCTAGGTTGCTCTGTAATGCTAATTCAGTGCAGATTTTTGGTCCCTCCAGTACTTGCTGGGTGTCACAAAGTGGCTGACATACAAACCACTGTGAGTTTTTGCATTGGTGCATTAAGATTCACAGGTCCCTGATTTAAAGACTGCTGCTGGGAACACCTTGTTAACAGTCAGTAGTTCATGTGCCACAATAAAAAACCAGAACAGATCTCCCCATGGGGAGATTTAAAACTTTCTAGGCTGAGTTCTCTCAACTTTAGGAGATCAAACTTTCTCCACACATAAGTGAGAGGAGCAGCACCAAAAATGTAATGATGCATCCATTTATGTCAGCAGAGATTCTTAACCAGGTGCTGAGATGCACTCCTACCTGCTGGAGAGAGGCAGAAGGAAGTAAGTAGTACAAATTAAATAAAGAAGGAAATGTCCAGCTTGAAAGAGGAGCATTAGGAAGAAAATTTAAAACTGATGATAGAAGATGGCAACGTGCAGGAGAAGTCCAGCAGGTGCAAGGGTGATTAATCTGTGGGCTGTTCTCCAACATCTGCAGGCACCTGCATGGAAAGTGCCAGGTGAGGCTGGCTGGGGAAGGGCAGGCTTTGCCATCAAGATATCACAGGACTTGCAATAGTGACGAATGCAAATGTATTTGGAGAGCCAAATTCAGCTCTGTGTGTAAAGGCTGTGCATAACTCATTAAATGAGAGTTTGTGAGGCACATCAACCTAGTGCTGGCTCTCTCCATGGGACTAAATTTCCTTTAAACTGCTTTCACGTGGTGTGCAAACTGGAAACAGGCGCGTCAGTGATGCTCACAGCAGGGCCTGCAGTGGAGCAGCGGCGGTGGGGATGACTCAGAGTAACAAGCCTTGTCATCCAGGGTGAGCACGAGGGAACCGCCAGCCAGGGAAAGGGGGAGAGGAAGGGAGACCTCCTGGAGAGCAATGAGGGAGCAGAGGGGGCTCTGTGCCCCACGGCCAGGCTGGGAGCTGTGGCAGGGAAAGGGAGTCCCATGGACATTCCCACCGCTGCGCTACCAGAGATTTATCCTGTGAGCAAAATAAGGAGGAGCTGTTTGAAAGAAAGACTTTTGTTTTTTGCTAATTCATCCTCTGAGGCTTGTGCAGCACATTCAAGAGCCCCTGTCTGAGGGCTCCTCTGGGTCCGTGGGTGGAAAGTGTTGATGGGAGAGTAAGGCACAGCACCACAGCACGTGCCTCAGCTTGTTTTGTTTGTGCTGTTCACAGCCCTTCCAGCCCTGTCTTTCCTCTGCTTCTTGTTCTGTCTCCCATCCAGCCCATCAGAAGTTTCTCAGAGTGTTTTCACTGAATGTTGCAGGGGGATGGGATGTGCTGAGCTGGCCAAAGCCTTCTCCTGAGGCTTAGGAGAAGCCAATGCAGAAATTCAGCTGTATCTGTGCAGTGAGGGTGTACTGGGGAACAACCACTTTGTATGTTGGCTATTCAGTTATCACTGGTATCTTGAAGGAAATATAGGTCCTGCTAAAGATGGTGCTGGGCTTCTATTTTTGGTATATGTGGGTCAAGATTTCCTTTTTTATGTCTGTGATCAAATTAATTTTTCACTTTCTGGGCATTGTTTTTATCCTCTTGTTATGTTCAACTACAAGATTAGTGGACCTGACTTTCAATTGCCTTTCAATTCTGCTGTCAATATAAATAAGAAATTGGGATACTGCAGACCCAACCCAAATGCAGTCTTCTCAGGGTTGGTACTTGGGAAGTTTCCTCCATCTGATCAGGGCTGGCTTTGAGGCTTACTCAAACCTTTGGCGTGACCTGCTCATTTATGTGTCTAACCAAGTATTTACAATCAAGTAAAAGAAAGGCATAAAACTCCTAGTCACACACATGCTCCTATTTGGCACACTTCTTGTCCAGCCATGACAAGCCCAGCAAGTGAACTGGTTTAGTTCAAAGGCCAGTCTATGATCCATGAAGGACTTACCTCTGCTCCTGTCCATTCTGCAACACCCAAGACAAAAATCCTCCTGCAGCCATCCAAATCCATCTAATTGTGAGCAACAGAAAATGGTGCTTTAAATAAATCTCATTTGCATACTGAGAAAAACTCTTCTCAGCTTACTGAATATGGAAATTACCAGTGGAAAATTATTTATCGCCTCAGTATCAAAATATCAGAGGTTGGTTGGTGCCTTTGGGAAAATCAATTGTGATACAGCAATATTTCTCACTTCCCCATATATAATGTGATCTGCCAAATTTAATCCAGTTTTGCATTTGATGGTCCCCAGTAGGATGAAAAGGTGAAGCTAATGTCATATAAACAATGCCAAGCATCATCCCCCATGAAATTTTATGTGACAGTTGAAAGGTGCTGAATTATCCCAAAATAGCCCGGGGACTTCACAGTTCATGCAACCTGGCAGTTTACAACAATGCAAATATTTTGCTGCTCACTTAGCTGCTGTTCTCTCTTTTTAATTGTAAATTCAGTCCCAGTATTTCAACCTAGAAGGTGAGAGAAAGGAGGGAGTTCATGCTGTGCCGTGCACTATCTTCAGTAACTAAATGCTGCAGAGTGAGAATGTGGAGGCAGAAGCAAACATTTGCTATGTCCAAATGCTTCCCTCTTCACTCACTGTTGATCAACCAAAAGTCTCATCTGCTGCTATTATAGGCTAATTTTCCCTAAATGTGGCCAAAATGAGAGATTTGTCCAAGGACATGTCATGAGCCAAATTGCAGGGTTTTTACCATGCAAAAAATATCCTGCTCTTTTGCTCTTTCCCTGCTTTCTCAGTTCCTGAGAACTGTCTCTATTACGTGGGCACATCATCACTAAGGGAACTCCCTGTTTTTCTTGTCATTATCTGCAAAAGGAGTCTGATGTATATGTAGGATGTTAAAAATGTACATATTTATTGAAAACTGCCTGAGTGAGATGAACTGCTGTTGAGAGTATTTGAGTTCAGCCCACGAAGTGCTGCTAGTTCCCAGTCCAAGGAAAAGGCTAGGTGTGTTTTTCTGTTTCCTCCAGTTTCTCTTGGGAAGTATTGCTCATCTTGGACATATGAGATCTTAAAAAAAAGAAAAAGAGAAGTGATTGAGAGAAATCCTTTTGTAGTTGTATCTGTGCTGGGGTTGCTCGGTTCATTTCAGCGGAGGACAGAGGGCTCAGCAGGATGTGATGGAGAGGTGTTTGCTGCAGAGTGGTTGTGACTGCTGGACTTTTTCACCCTTTAACCACATCTGCCTCAGAGATAAGCATTTGTCTGTAAATCCAAATTATCAGGTGCTGCATCTCTGCCTATTTAGTGGACATAGGAAGGTCTAATATGCCTAGAATGTGGCTAATTACCAAACGGACTGAGTTCATCTCCCTGCATGTCACTGGACCTGAGACCCTTCTGGCAGTGCTTTTGGAAGGGATTAGTTTTGTCTTTTCTTCTCCCTGGGGAGGCAGTGGCCTGTCTGCTGCCCACACAGAACTGGGGCAGTGCCCAGTCCCTGTGCCCCAGCATAACAGTGCCAGCCCACAAAGGGGGCTGAAACCACAAAGCCTGGTCGGTCCAGAGGGCTCATCTTGTCAGGATTTATGGTGCCGTGAACTCGGGCAGGGTCAGGCCTCTGGCTGTACAACTGCTAAACAATTTTCATTCATCATTTCTGGCTGGCCCCAGAGTCCCATTGAATAGCCTTTTCCATCAGCTGGAATGGGCGTGAGGTTTAGCCTGGAACTCAAAGTGGGGCTGCAGGGACGGAGATGGAGGTCCTGGCCACAGCCATCCCCTCACACTGCTGCTGCCCCACTCAGCCACCTGGGCTGTCAGGGACCATCCCCTGGTACCTTGGCAGTTTGGGGTGTGGTCTCTGCACCAGCCTGTGCTCACTGCAAACAGCCCCCTTGGAGGGGATAGAAATCAGCCATGTCCTGTCCTTGTGCAGGACTGGGAAATCCTGCAGGTGCCTGGAGACCCTGTCCTCAGGGGGAGGGTCGGGGAGACCACTGGGCTACAGCCTGCTCCCAGCAGGGCTCAGATGTTCTTTGCCCAAGCAAAAATCCTCCTGGAGAGGATGGGCCAGAGCTGATCCAGCCCAGAGGTTCTGCTGCATGATGGGTTCAGAGCAGCGATGAAATCTGAGGAATAGGCTGGGGGTAGAAGTTCTGCAGAGCAAGCAACTGATCAGAGCAGCTGTAACCACCAAATACTAAGTATTTTCTCCCATTTTAGTTATGAAAATTAGACAGATAATCCTAAAGGCAAAGTTAGTTTTAGCCAATGATGAGACATCTTCACCTAACCCAGCCAAATATCTGTTGAAATACTGATATGTTGCATTTTCAATGTGAAATGGGAATATCTGAATTATATAAAATAAGAAGAGAAGGGCATATTATTGTTTTAATGCAACCTTTCCAAACGAATTTGTATTCACATTGTATCTTAACAGAGGGATACAGGAAGCAGACAGAAATTTATCTTCTCCAGAGAGTGATAAATCAGTGCCTGGTTCACAGGAACATTTTTCAGACATCTCAAGAGCACCATGCACAAAAAATGTACATACCATGAATTTCCTGAGTGGACAAGGGCTAGCTGGAATGACGACAATGGTAGTAAGAGCACAGACCAACAGCAGAAATCTGGCAGGAGAAATCAAGATTATTCCACTGGAAATGCAATGAAAACAGCTAGGAAAAAGTTTGTCTGCTCATTAGGCAAATGATTTGTATTTCCTTCACTGCTTGTCCTTAACATGCCTTTCATGTAGAGTTCAGCTTCCAGGATGCTCAGGGCTCCTGAGAAACTCACTCCCACAGAAGTATCTCACTCCCCAATGGTTTGAAGAGCTCAGCCTCAGTGAAATTTGAGCCAGTGGAAACTTTTGGAGTTAAGTATCGCTGTCAGGAAGAGGGCAGCTGAGGTCTCTTAGAGAGCATTTTGCAGGAAAACACAACTTCTTTGTGGGACACACACCCCTCCAGCCTAATTTCCCCTGACAAGGCAGTGGTGGCAGCAGGGTTGTTGGACCAGTGGAGTGGGGACTGTTTTCTTTCCCTTCCTGTAGACATTAACAACTGCTCTCTCCCTTTTGAACAAATCCACACAATAGAAGACATGTTGTCAAGAAAGATTAAATCAGTCTGTAAAGCATCCAAAGTCCGGACTCAGCTTTTGCATCTGAGAGGGGAAAATGTTGCCCAAGATGGATTGTGCCATCACCCAGAGTGACGGGGACAGGGTGCTGGGGTGGGAGGAGATTGCATCCCCCTTGGGTAGCAGGCCATAGGTGGCCTCAGCACACCTCAGTTGTGATCCTGTGATGTGTTTTTGGGTGCTGTTTCCCGGATTTTAGTGGAGGTTTCTTTTGCCCAGGGCATTGTCCACACTGGACTCAGTAGCCTCGAGGCAGTTGATGATTTGCTCCACTGCTGCCTCCCACAAGTTGTATTGAAGCAAAACCAGATGATATTGCAGCTGCAGTGGTTACTGAGACTCCTGTGCAGGCAATTGATGCTGGGAATGGAGTTATGTCATGTCTGGAAAACCACTGCACAGGAAGGGGAAGTGCTGCACAAATCTGTTGACTTTTCATTTGGCCTTTGCTTGTCCAGGAGAAGAATCATCCTGAAGGGACCTGAGCTTGGAAAGGCTGGGTTAACGTGGTTATCCAATATTTAACTCTGTGTTGCATTTTTCCTCAGTGGAATGTCAAATGTGTTACAAAAGCTTTTAGTGTCACTGTCATGTTACAGGTGGCACACTGGCACTTTTCTTCTGGCACTTTTGGGACCAGAGGGTCTGTTGACCCCATTGTGGTGAGGGGAGAGAGAGGGGCTTTAGCTCTGTCCTGGCCCACAGCCTGAGTTTGTCACCCTTTGTACCCCAGTGCAGTTCCCAGGCCATCATTTTCCTGTTCTGCTGCAGTTCATTCCCTGACCCTTCTGCAAACACGAAGCCATAACTATAAGCATTAATCTTGCAGCATCCTGCACAGGCTTTACTGGGACATTTGCTCTTTATTCCTGCAGTGCAATTTTCCTACTTTCCCCCCTTCTAACAAGAGCCATGATGGATAGATAAGCGTTTAAAATAAACCAGCTAAGAGTGATTGATTGGTTGTAACAAGCCAGGAGGGACCAAGCTTGGTGGCATGAGGTGCAGAGCAGCAAGTGGGAGTTTCTCCATGAACAGTTTGGGTGTTAAGGGGAGAGCATAAACTGGTGGCAAGGTGGGGCAGGAGAAGAGGAGGTGCAGATTGTTAAGCCATGTCACCGAAGGGTGAAACAGCCTGCAAAACCAGCTGAGTCTCCTTGATTTTTTTTCAGGAGGGTGTTTGAGGGATGGGGAAAATCTGCAGACCCACACAGGTGGTACAGAGGAACATTCCCCAGTGAGGGGATTGACCTGTGGTGGAGGAGAGACAGTGAAGCTGTTCCCAAAGCCACACTGTGCATGTTCACTGCTGCTAAAGACTACTGGAGGCATGGCAAACATGCCAGCACACTGGCTAGCTGGGAGCTGGCTTTCTCCTCAGAGAGGCTGCGAGCTGCCTCCTTAGCAGGGAGGGCTGACCTGGATCACTGCCATCCTTCCTCCAAGGGATCCTGGGCTGCTGTGACAAGGTCCTTGGGAAGAAGGATGTCCATGTGCATGACATTCCCATAACTGATGCTGTCTGTCCCAAATTGGAGCCTGATTGCCACCGTGTGCTGGCTGCTCAGTGCTCATCAGGGCTGCCGTGTTTCAAGGCTGTAGGAAAAAATTATTCTGTAGCAGAGATGAGTCTGCAGAAAGTGTGGCCTTAAGCAGGCAGTCAAAACTCAGCACAGGGAGGAGAGGGGAGTTTTCAGTCTCTATTGAATCCGTGTGGGCAGCCAGGAGCTTGTACCACCTCCTGCCACAGGAGACAGGGGCTTGCCCTGGTGTGTCAGATGCTTCTTTCTCAAGTGCCACCTCTGAGATTTGGGCTGCCTCAGCTGCTGCAGCATGAGTGGAGGCACAGCCTGAGCTGGCTGGAGGATGCTGAGGCTCCTGCAGGCTTATCTGATGGGCAGCAGCTCAGCAAGGATCCTGGGATAACGAGGATGCTGTGATTTGCTGCTCCTGCTGCTGGACGTCAGTGTATTTTTAATGCCTCAAGAACAGCATTTGACTAGGGAGAGAATTCCAGAAATGGCAGATTGTACTTAATTGGTGATGTAATTACTAAAGCAATTATAAATTCTCTAATGCCAGAAGTATATTATGGCTAATAACAGTCTGTGCCATGAGAACAGATTTGGATCCCAGCTCTGGCCCTGGATGCAGTGCTGGATGCTCTCATGGCCCCATCAGCAGGTTAAATAGACCAAATCCTGGTGGATCCTCCACTGGGAGGAGGCTGGGTGAATGGCTGGTGGTGTAACTCCTGCAGCACTCCAGCAGTGTGGGCTGACTTAGCATTATAATGCTCTCCTTTATTCCTTGAAATCCCAGCTACATGGAACACAGCCATCCTCCTTTCCCCCTTCCCCACCTCTGGATCACAGGCTCTCTGCAACTGGGTTGTACCACTGACTCTGGTTCTGTGTTGGGGTTTTTAAGCCTTAGCACCTCTGATTGTTCCCATTTCCATGTGGCACATGGCTGAGGCGGCACAAACTGGGTGGGCTCGACCACTAATAAAAGGAGCAGTGGCAAAGGTGTGACGACCTTCCTGGAGGTGTTTGAGAACAAAGAGGAAGGAGCAAGGAGCCCATTAATTTGAGGGTACACCTCATAGTGTGACTTGGCTGTTTTTCAGCACAGTGATTTCATGGCAGGACATTTATGCTTGTATGGGGTGCCCATGGAAATGATCAAGTCTGGCCCATTACAGGATTAAGGTCTTGGTGAAAAATTCTGGCATGAATAATACTCCTATTTGATGTAACTCTAAGAAAGAAAATATTCTTGACCATATGAGGAGAGATTATGAGAACAAAGAATTCTTGCATAATTATTAAAGGATCATTATCTCATAAGTGAAAGTTTCTGAATAGATTAGTTGGTGGCTTTTTAAAGCAAACATTTGTTATTACTTCAGAGTTTCCAGCACATGGCTTTAGATTTCTCCAACTTCATATTCTTCCACCAGTCAGCTGAATAATTAAATAGCTAGTCTGGGGATTTTATTGTGCTGAAAATCTGCAATTGAGCATTTGTTGCACAGAAAATGGACACATTTCTTTTCCAGATACATTTGGACACAGTAGGGATCTGACTCTCCAGTGATTTCATTTATAGAAGTTCCACAAGTGTTAAGTGATATTAAACTAAGTGAAATGAAACACTTAGAGTCTAAATATTTCACATCTCTGTATAAATGGCTTCTTCTATTATTGAAGCATACAAGTTGCAGGTTTGCCCCTACACTTTCATCACGGTGAGTGAGGATTTAGCCCTGGGACACCTATTAAAGGTGATGAGTGTCAGTGTGCCCGTGTACTACTTTCCCATCTGTGCAAGGTGAAATGCAGGCAAGCAGCCTGTTCATTTCTTCACCTTCACAAAATGCCTCTCAGTTTGTTTTCTTCTGGCCTGTCTGGAGCTCTGGGCTGTTGACAGTATAAATTAATTTTTCTTTCAGAAACTATTTGTATTATGGGGCCTGGCACCGTATCTTCAATAATCCAGTGAGTAACACACTGCAATAGGAGCTGATCTTGCAGAACGGGTTTGACACAACCTCGTGGCCTTTGGCTTCAAAGGTGGACATGCACTGATGGCAGGGCAGGGAGTAAGTGCTGCCCAGATCAGAGAGGAATGAAGGGTTTTTGCTCAAGCTTTGGGGTTTATTTTAAAAGTTACCTCAAGTGAAGCTTATTAAAGGATGAAATAAGGGAACGAATGACTAGACTTTCAGGAGCAACAGACACCCAGCTGTTCTCCCTGAGCTAATCCCTGTGTCCGGGTGGAGGTTTACCAAAATTAGTACTTGCCGGTTTTCATGTCGGAGATGCCTTTAACATTTGGTCCACAAAGCCTGAACCCCGACATTAGCAGGGGTTATGGAGGCTGCAGGGAAGTAGATCTTGTTATTTCACAAAGTTAATTGAGTTTGCCTTGATTTTCGATGGCACGGTGTGTGGTACTCTCTTCAGGCTTGATCCACTGCCTACTGAAGCCACTAAAAGACTTTCGTGGATGTCAGCAGGGTTTGGGCCATGCATTCCATGTGATAATGGTGCCTTTTTAGCCCACTGACATCATTCTAAACCTGTTTATTGCAAAAAATAAAAATAAAATAACGGATTTCTGAGATACATAAATGGCTGTTGCCATTCTGCCAGCAGGAATGTTTGGGGAGTTACCCCCCCGAGTGAGGGTACAGCAGATGGGGAGCAGTGCACTGAGAACAGCACACCTGCAACGCGAGCGTCGCTTCAGCGCACCACGACTGAGCTCAAAAATTTCTGTCTTGCTTTGGTTAAACTCCTGTTGTTTGAAGCTACCCTTCAATGACCGCTGAGTAGTCTTTTGAGAAGGGCATTTTTCGGTCCCAAGGTGAGCTTTGGTCCATGTTGGTTTATGAAGCTTTGCAGGACTTTCTGGGGCATTTGAACAAACACCAACCAAATGGTGCCAACCAGAGCCTGGTGGGCTTCTTCGGTGTTTGGAGTCTTTGAAGCCCCTCATGACACAAGTTGTTCTTGGCTGGAAGAGAAGGGCCTTTTGGCACTTGACCCTCTCTGGTTTGAGTCAGGTTTCCTTGCTGTTGGAACAGGACATTTCTCAGGACCTGCTGGAGCATCCTGTGCATATCCTACCTGCTCCTGGCCTTCCCTGCCTCCAAGGAGGCTGCAGTGGCACCAGTCCTCAGCCACAACTGCAGTGTGAGCCAGTGTTCTGGGCATCTTGCTCCTGGGCAGAAATGATCTTCATGACTCAGACCCAATTTTGCATCCTCTTTTCACTTACTAAGGGTCACATAATTGTGACATACTCTTCTCCAAACCTTTGGGTCACCCTCCTACATAGGATAGTTGGGGACAAGAGGTCTTAAAGTTTTCATAAATCAATTGCTCTGGTCCGTGGTGAGGTGAGGAAATGCCCTGGGAGAAACAGAACCATGCTTATGCAAACTTTTGTGAAGTGCTTTCATCACCATTCTGGAGCATTTTCTTTGCACTGAAGTCCATGTCCTAGGAGGATCTCCAGCCTGGAGATCCAGAGGATCTCTCCTCTGAATAATAATCTTTCCTCCCCTGGTGTTCATGGGCCTCTTGAGTTGACCAGGCTTTCAAGCACTGTGTGTCTGCTATAAAAGCATAGCTTTTTTGGATGTCTGAGTCCGTGGAAATCTCTTGTGTCTACATCCTTTAGGGTTTGATGGCTTCCAAACCTCCTCCTTCACTTTGATTTCTCTGTTCTGTAGTTTGGGCACTCCCTGCCTTGGCCATCCTGCTTCAAAAGACACACAGGAGAAAATGTTGCTGTTTGTTAGACAGAAACCACTGGTGGTGTTCCTCCTTTGGTGGCTTCCCCCTTGGAATGGGAGTCACCAAAACTTCAAAATTATTTATTATCACTGTTTTGAGAGATACACATCAGAGACCCATGAGCAACACCGACCACAGAAAAATGGTCAGTGAAGGGGGGGTCAGTGAAGGAGCTGAAAAAAGTCCTCAAGTAATTAAGTATTTGTACTGAAATATTATTTACCCTTCTCAGAAGAAAACCATGAGGAGAAATCAGGATGCTCCCCTTCAAGCAGGGTGAGGGCAAGGCAGCCACATGTCCCAGGGCCCAGAAGAAGTCTGGTGTAGCACTGGCCCCCAGACTTGGGGTTGTCTTCAGTGCCCTGCCTCCCACCACACTACCTGCCTGCTGCAAGCCCATGTGCCTTTCAGAAAGCACTGAAAACAGCATTTGTTTCCTTCCAGCATATGTTAGTGACTAAGAAGTCTCCAAAGACAGTTAAACTATTTAATGTGTCTCACAGGACCTATTGGCAGGTTTCTGCAATCTCTCCTTGGGAAGTTGTGGCTGCTGAGGGACTGTGGGAAGCAGGTGGGTGCCAGACTGGGAGGTTTTGGCAGCCCAGGCTCCTGCCCTGGGAATGCCAACTCTCCTCCCTGTCGTGCCATCACCAGCCACTGCCCAGGAGCAAGAGGTGAGCCCGGCCTCGTCCCTACGCTCTGCGTGGCTCCTACTGGTGCCCTGTGTTTTACTTGAAATTATGATAATTTGCATAGAGAATGCTGGCTTTGTGGATATTTTTAGGTCGATAAAATTATAGAGATGAGCTGGGACAATGAATTGAACCAAGGGAGTGGCTTTCAGCTCCTGTTCCCCTGCAAACAGCTCCTGCTTTATTTATAGCTGCATGTATGTGTGTGTATCGCTGTATGTTCACCTCTTTCTGAAAATCAGATCAAATCTTCCTGGCACAGATGATTCCCAGTCCATGTTCCCTTATTCATCAAAGGACCATTGCATCATGTTTCATGTCTAAGTCATACCTAGAAATGCATGAATTGGAGCCTTTTTGAGCTGAATTAAGATCAAATAAGGAGGAGGTGTAGCTGCAAGTCTTTGATGTAGACAAACCAGGAAAGCTTTCTCCATGGCGAGGGGCTGGGAGACACTCTCCTTCCCAGCACAACCCAATTCCCTCTTCTTATCATTGCTTAAATAACTAACAGTTTAAAAGGGTGCTCTCATGGGCTTTCTGATCACTTCAGAGATGTCCATTCGACTTGTAATGAGATTGTTGTGCTCTGTCTCCATAATGCTGCTACAAGGCTTGTAATAGTAATTAATAACATTACAACTACTCATGTTTTACGACCACTGCTAAGGCTAGCCAGGGAGAAAACTGTATTTGGATTTTGGCCCACTTGTTTTAATCAGGCTTCTGAAACGCTTTTAACTTGTTTAAATACCTGTGAGCCCTCATCTAAAGTATTGTTTCTATTAGCCATGAGGATGTATTGCAGTCAGGGCCTGAGCTTTAGAATGAGTTGTGCAGCTGGGGAATGGGTTGAGCAGTAAATACCCATAACACGGTGGTCATGGGCTCTGCAGGGCAGAGATTTTTCTGCTCACAGGACTGCCTGTGATGTTTTTGCATGTTTTACACAGAACTGGGAAAAGAAAAGGAAAGAGAAGCCCACACTGTCAGGGATGGAGGGAGGGAACAGCTCAGACTTCACTTTGCTTTACGTGATTTCAGGTCAGGACTGGTCTGTGAGGGAGGTGGGAGACAGTGCTGCAAGTTTTGTCAATCACAAATCTCTCTGCCATTCGTAAGTCAGGCAGACATATTAAAAAAATCCCAGGTGCTGCCCCTACTCATGCTGGCTCAGGAGCCACTTATAACTGAATATCAGGTTGAAAACCTTCAGCTGCCTCTGTGCAGATGAAACAGATAGTCAGAGTACCTCTCTTTGGACTCTGAAGCAAAACAAACACAGCAATGTGCTCTGACTTGCAAAAAGGGGATTTCTTTTGCTGTTTATCTCCTTCCTGGAAGAGGTGTCCCTACCTGTTTGCAGTGCTCGCTGCTTGGGCCAGGCGTCTTCCTCACTGGTTTTCCTACCTCTCTTCTTTCTGCTCCTCTTGTAAAACAGCCAGGGCTGAGCAAATGCCGGTAGAGAGGCCAGGCAGCCTTGTTCATAGAGGGTTCCTCTGTCCCAGTTGCCCAGAACCCTGTGCCACTATAGAACTTGGACCCTTAAAATAACATCTGAGTGAAGAAACAAAATGCAGTGTAACTTACAGTTCACGACCCATTCCCCCCCAAAAAGGAAAATGATTAGCAGTTAATGGCTTGTCTGAAGAAATCCATCTCTTTAATGTCTTTGAGACTTCAAAAAGGCAAATGCCCCGAGATGACTGCTTCTATTAGCAATCCTGCTATATCTTGAATTTGTAACTTTAGATTTTTTTTTTAATTATGAAATTAACATATTTCTTTTGTATATGTAGTGGAAGGTGTCCCTAGCCATGGTGGAGGGGGGAAGGGGCATGTTTGGAATAAGATGGTCTTTAAGGTCCCTTCCAACCCAAGCCATTCCGTGGTTCTGTGATTCTATTTCCTTTTGGTCCAGTGCAAATTTCCCCAAAGGACTGGCATGATCTCTTGCAGGCTGGCTATCACAGCTAGGTTTGGAGAGGAAAAATTCAGGGGAGCTTTTGATGAAGAAAGAGGCAGTTCTTTTTCCCCTTGTCTGCAGGGTGTCTGTGCAGGGTGGAGTGGGGAGGCTCTGGTCAGGGAGAACTGGGTGCACCTGGATACCTGGGGAAGCAGGAGACTGTAAGAAAACGGCCCTGGAGGGCAAATGTTAAAGGGCGAGAACTGAGAGTCTGAACAGAGTCTGGAAACTGCTCTTTCTGCTCCTGTGGTGGGCAGGTCAGAGGCCAGGAGAAACCAGGAAAGAGTTTCAGGCAGCAAATCATCTGGAAAGGGCTGGAAGAGTTTTAGGAAGGTAAAAATTGCTGCAAAGAGTGCAAGTAAGCATTTCTTGTCCGGGAAACTGAGTACTTCAGCTGGGAAGAAGCTCAGTGGACAAATCACTGTTAGAGAGGAGATGTCACCTCCATAGATACCGAGATCTGGTGGGAGATTTACAGACTTCAGACTCAATTTCAGAAGTGTAAGATGCTTCAACTAGTGGCAAGCCATTGGGGTTTGTGTCTTAATTTTTTTGGATAGAACATCTTTTATCTAATTTATCCTATCTTTTTCCTACTATCAGCATTTTGCAGTAGTTTTAACCACATGGATAGAAGACAAGGGAGAACATTCACTGGATTGAATTACTTCGTTTAATAACTCATAAGTTTCTTAATTGCCCTGAAAGTCATACCTTCCTCAGGTCAGCAGTAAGCAAGCTGGGAAATATTATATTCTCATGTTTTTACTTTGATAAAATGGCTACTGTACTCTTTAATGGGGAGGATGTGTTGCCAATCAAGAGCTAAATGTGATGTGAACTTATGTTGTTTGTATTTGGGCAAGGGATAAGTAAAAACAACCAAGCTAAAATCTCAGCTTTGTCCAACGTGATGTTTCTGAAGTTCTGGCCCAGAATGTCACAACTCTGGTTTAAGCCAACAACAAAATGTGGATCTAGTTCTGACTGTAAGGTTTGGGTTCACCTTTATTTATAAGCTGTAACTGCTTCAACCCTGCCATAGAGGACAACGATCCAGTCAAAACTGCCTAGCAAAGTGCTCTCTGTACCTTTTTTATCAGCAGAAGTTTCCTTGGTCACCATGTTCCTGCTGTTTTTCTGGCTCTGATATTAACAGGATGAGTTGCCTGTAAAGTAGTACAAGACAGGGAAACACCACAGCATCTTTTGTCCCTTCTGAGCAGCCCTTCCAAACTCCTTTACTTGGTTGCTAGGATGGTCTGGGTGCAGCACCACTCGAAATGACAAATTAAAAAATAAGTCACTTTTTTCAACTGTAGGTACTGCAACAATTCAGTACAAACAAATTAAAATAATTAAATTTCAATTAGGACCTTGGTATCACTAAAGATTTGCCATCATATCTGTGCAGACCCATGGTAATTACAATGCACAGTAATAGAAGCCTAATGGTTGCAAAATGTTCTTTGGATTAATTGGCTTTGGCAGCTTACACACTCACATGATTTTCTACATTTTTGCCCATCCTGACAATCATTCTGTGCTCTAGGCAAGCTTTGCCTGAGCTGTCTGTCTTTATAACCATCACATTATTCTGGCTTTTTGAACATCATAGTGCAGTAGTTTGCCTCTCAGCATCCAGTATGGTTTAATCATGTCCTTATTTGTGCACTATTGTGCAGAGGATGGCTGCTCCTTTCCTTTAGAGAGCAGACACTTTGCACAGGGATGGTGTTCCTGGAGTCATGGAAAGTGAGTGGTGGGGCCTGTGGGGCTGTGGACAGTGACTCTGACCTTGCCTCATGGGGCAGGCAGCACTCAGGGATCGCCACAGAAATAACAGGAGATCTTAGCATGGATCAGGGAATGAATGTCAAACCATGGCTGTTTCTATGTCAATAATATTCATTGCACAAAACCACAGAGCAAGGGCTTGGAGCATGACCTCCAAGCCCACTGTGGTTTGATAAGCTCATTCCAGAGTGGTTGCAGCTAGGGGACTTGGAGACATTCCCCCTAATTCCCCACAAAGCCATTGTACTCAGCTGGGCAGCTCCAGGTCAGCAAGAGCATGACCCAGAGACATCATGTACCCCACGGAGGGGCACCACATCACACAGAGTCCCATCCTCCCGGCAGGAGAGGATTTGACAGTGTTATAACCCTGACTCTGCAAGAGCTAAAGTCCAGGCGTTGAATTAGATGACACTTAAGCATGGACTTAAGTGCCTTGCTGCATCAGGGACTAAATTGCTTGGAATAAGGAGAGATGACTTGCAACAGAGAGGCCACAGTACAGCAGATTAAGCCTGCCTTTGAAAGTTAGAGTTATTGAAATAAAGCAGCAGCAATGTAGGCACTAAAGTAAGCCTGTAGTAGGACAAAGCATGGTGGAAGCACTGCTTTTTGTTGCTCCTTGCTGTGAGTTTCACAAATGCTGGGATATGGTTCTGCCAGCAAGATGCTATTGCTTCAGAAAAGAACAGTAGTGACAGTAGTGTTGCCAGTGTCTTACAGAACATCTTGAGAGAAAGGAGGAAAATGTCCCCAAACATGTACATCACATATGTCACCTCGTGTCCTGCAAGTGATGTGGGTTTATTTCTGTCACTACTAAGCTGTGCAGTACGTCAGGCAGGGAGCAGCAGGGGCTGCACACTGTGGGAAGCTGCAGGGAAATCCTTCAGCCTGCATGATCTGCATGCAGAACAATGTGTGTGCTGGAACTTTGAAATCTGTGCTTGTTTGAAGCTGAAACTTGAAAGCAAACCTCCAGGGAGGAAGCAATGTGAACCTCCTTTTTTTTCTTTTTTTTTTTTTTTTTAAACGATGGAAACTAAGAGCACTGACTGCTCATAGCTTCAGATAAAGTCAGGTAGTTGGGCAAGCCCAAATAGTCTCTTGACTAAGCATCAGTTCAGGTTTTCAGGTCCGCTCCTGCACCCAAATACAGGGGTATGACTGGAGTTATGCTATCCCTTTGTGGCTCTGGACTCAAACTAAAGCAAGGGCTGGGTGAGAGGATCTTCAGCAGGTGCTTTTCCTGTGGTGGGTAGAGGAACATGCCTGCAGCAGACAAAAGTCCTGGCCACTGTGATGGGGCCAGTTCTGCAGCACAGTGACCTCCAGGTACCAAACAGCCTCACCCCAGCCCCCTTCCAGCATTGCTAAAGTTTGTAGAAATGCCTAAAGTTTTACCATCCAGAATTTGGGCTGTAATGCTCCAGAAGGATCCATCCTGTACCTGGGCTTCTTCCAGCTTTCCTGAAGTCTCTAGCACAGTGCAGCTAGCTTTAGTAGGGTGATGCTGTAGGCCCTGGCAGCATGCAGTCACAGTATGAATGTGCTGTAGCTCTACAGTGTTTCCCCTGTGAGAGCTCCTGGCTGGAATGGGCCACAGAGGGCACTGACACTCTGTCTTTTGAGTGTCAAAGACCAGCCACAGGCTGACGCTCTCCTCAGCAAGCTTAGCACAGCCAGGGAAGCATGACAGGATTCAGCCTGTGCTTCTTGTGCTCATTCCTGCAAAGCCCATCAGCAGGGCTCTGTGTACAGACTAGAGAGTGTGTCCTGCCTGTGCCTTGGTGGGGACACAAACAGCACAGACCACCACGGACCCCAGCTCCATCACTAGCCCAAGCTGGGGATCTGTGGTGGGCACTGGGGGTGGGATGGGGGGGTGGGATGCTGATTTCAAAACAGGTCCTACTTTGGGTTGCAAGTAGCACAAGCCTGCAGGACCTTGCTGCCTGGAAACCCCTGCGCTGTGATCCAAATTGCTAACCAACTTGCCTGGAAAAGTTCAGATACCTTCCAACAAATGCATTCATTTTCAAAACCCAGGGCTGAAGCCAAGGTCACATCCCTGATTGCACCCAGACAGCACGGCGTGTTGTGACAGTCCTTTAAAAAATGACTAAACAAATCTAATGGGCAGGCACAAGTACCGAGGTCCCATCTGTCTGAGGAAAACTCAGAAGTTAATTTAAGTGACTCCTACAACATGTCACCTAATTCCTGTGGCAGCAAAGCTAATTAAGATGGAGTTGGTCCAGGAGTGCAGTGGTGTGTCAGGGGTATGGAGCAAACACTGCCACAAAGGCACAATCAAATCGCACTTACATTAACGAGCCAGTCGGCACCGGGCATCCAGAGCCCGAGAGGAACTGCTAAGCAGCATCATTAGCTGGATATCTTGGTGCCATTGATAACTTCATGAATATTTCATACTCTCTTTCCAACCAATCTGTACTGACAAGTCGTGACACAGAACTAGCTGGAGTAAAATGCACTTAATATGCAGTTGCTGGAGCTGTAAATTTATCATCAGATGTTATTTTCTTAAGAATGCTCCTCCAAGAGCCTGACCAGCTACTAAGCGACTCAAACGAGCTCCAAAGGGCAAAGAGCAAGCGGAGCACTTCTCTAATGAGTGTTTTAATGGTCCCAATAACACAGAGCAAGTCAGCAGTGCAGGTCTGTAGCCCTCGTTAGGGAATGTGAAATTAGAGGGTCCCTGCGGACGGCAGTGCCAGCTCGAAGGGGTCGTGCCTGGAGAGCAGATGCACCAGTAGCTTCTTTTTCTCTGCTGGGAATGAGTAACTTGGTTTAAAATTCGCTTGATTTTGTAGAGATGTGAGGGAAGTTGTGTGTACATGTGCTGGATTTGGGGTTGTTTTCTTTTGTTTTCTTACTATGTAGTTCACTCAAAGTCTGCTTTTAAAACCACCCCATGCAGGGACTGTGAGGGGTGTCAGCAAGGGCAGCTGGGGCTCTGCTACCATCATCAGCAGTGAAGCTGCTGAGGAGGTTGCTGCAGCCTCTTCTGGGAAAACCAACTGAGAAAGAGTGGAAGATTTGAGGTACTTGGTTCAGGGGCAGGTGCAGGGGCCTTTTCACACCAGCCCCAGTTGAATGGGCAAATGAAGTCTGGGTGTTTTACTGTAACTCCCAGCGAAAGTGAAGCAAAGACTGTTTTGTAGGGATAAAACACGTAAGACGATCCTGGAACAGTGAGGAGTGTTGGGAGTTGGCACTGTCTGTGCTGGTGGAGGTAGAGCAGGAGCCTGTGCACTCTGCTGAGGCTACAGCAAAGCAGGGTCAGCTGGGAGGGAGGGAGAAGCCGAAAACTTGCTGGGAAAACTTTCCATGACTCCACAGAGGAGAGCATCGGGCTTGTCAAAGTCTTCTTCCATGTTCAGTGCCAGGATGGGCCGGGAGCCAGCGTGGTGAAGGTGCCTGCTGGTGACGCAGATGGCCTGGTGGCCACGGGACAGTAGCTGTGGGTGGTGGGAGCCTGGTGACACAGCAGCTCCCACCTGCAGTGTGAGTCAGACCCACGGCCCCGGCTGCGCCTGTCCCGGGATGCACTGCCTGTGGCCATGTGAACCAGCACTCCCGCGGCGACACAGCCCTGCCGCCCCGGGAGAGAGTAATAGGAGCGGTTTTCCCTTCCTTTCGTTTGTTTTCATAAGCTGAACATGAGCCTGAACTTTGCTTTGAAGAAGCAGTGCCTCATCCCCTGGCTTCCCACCAGCCACGGCTCCCGAGGCTGCCGCTGTGGGCAGCACTGGGCATCTCCTCCGGGCATGCAGGACTGTGCCTGCCCAGACAACCACCAAAGCCACAGGATCCGAGGCCCATGTGAGCACAGACACTGACAGGATGGGTAATTTCTATACCAGTCTCCCAGAAGTGGGTTTTACCTGGTTCTCCCCATCCCAGCTCCAAGCACTGGCTGTGCCTGCACCAGGCAGGCTCCAGGTCTGGCAGTCGCATGGAAAAAAACCCAGAACTTTTTAGTAGAGAAGAAAAAACGGTAGCTTCAAATTGACAGCAAGCTATATGTTTACATAACCCTCCTGTTTTTAAGCCAAGCCTGTGATTCAAGGGGAGGGTCTGGGTTAGCGGGAATGAAAGCAGATCCTTTCCTGTCATGTCTGAGCTCCTGGGCTCATCCATCCGGTAAACACGCCACGGGAGGTTGGCACTTCCCATGCTGACACTGCCTGCAGCCAGCAGTGGAACATGTGGTAGTGATCTCAGCCCCATTGAGGACAGCTCTGGAAGGGCACTGTCCCCTTTTTTTCCTCAATGGATTTACATCTGGAGCAAAGGGCCTCGAATCAGAAAGGATGTGCATGAAGTGAGGAGCTCCAAGAGCCCTTGAGGCAATCTGGCCATGAAACTGGGTGGCTCCATCTAATGCCCCTCATTCATAGTCTTTGCACTTCTCTCTTCAGCGATTTAGGGGCTTAGACTTTAGTTGTGTTCTTGTTTCCAGCACACAAAATGGGTTACTAAGGAACACAGAGAAAAAAACCATAACTGCAGTGTTCTGCATCACTCTTTCCCTGTGTGCCTACATAAAATTGCTGCTGCAGAGGAGCTGGTGCTCCTGAGGTTTGGCATGGAGCTGGCAAAGGGCTGGCAGGAGCGGGTGGCAGGGAGGATGTGGATGGGCTGTCAGAAAGTCCTGTGGCTGGTGGAGCCAGGGAGTGTTGAACGGGTGATCTGGATCTAGATCTAGATCTGGAGAGGAGGCAAGAGCAATCTCAGCTAGAAAATCAGCTGCCAGGGAGGGTCTGCCAGGGCATGATCCTGCTTTGGGGCAAGGCACCAAGTGCCTTGGCTGCCCAGGTCCCTTCCAGCCCTGCAGCTCTGTGTTGCTGTGCTGTGAACGTTGCTGAGACTCCCAAAGGGCAGTGGGCAGCAGCTGTCACCCTGAGCTCTGTCACTGCAGCCCTTTGGCCCCCAGGTCCCCTCAGCAGCACCTGCCCAATCTCCCAACGTGAGCTCCCTGCAGCAACGTTCTGCTCCACCCATGCACTCAACTCCACTCGAGCAGACCTCCTGACCTTCTTTGACATTCCCTGACCTGTTTTGATCTTCACTTGAGCTTCCCTGACCTTCTTCAACCTTCCTTGACCTTCTTCAACCTTCTTTGATCTTCTCCATCAGCGCAGTTAGGAAACTGAATTCCTACAAATTGTGTATTCCCAGGGAGCTACAGTGTGATCGCATTATCTTCTTGCTTCCACCGTCAGGTTTGGAGGTTTGGCTGAGCCCCAGATTTGCATTTTACAACAAAACTGCTCAGAGTTGTGTCCTTGTATGTGGGGGACCCGTGGGGTCCCTGTGGGCTGCCTTGGCGTGTGGAGGGTGAGCCAGATCCCAGCCAGGCACAGGACAAAGGGATGGTGTCCAACCAAGTGTGAACCCACAGAGATGTTGAGGTGCAAGCTGGAGATGTGGCTGGCAGGACATCCTCAGTTTTAAGGCAAATGTGGACTATCTTGACTGGCCTGTACTTTGCCTCTCTGTACAACACAATCGATTTAAAATTTGATGCATGTTTAAGCAGCACTTAATCAGAAGGGTCAAATGTTAATACTATATAATTTATTTCTTCTTAGTTAACTTTCGAGCAACACACTGAGAAAGATTAATTCTGCATCTCTCTATCGCCTCTGCAACAGGGGCAGCAGCAGAATTGCCACAGATACTGCAAGTATCTTCCTACATTTTATTCAATCAAGTTCATTTTTGTCTCTCTCTAATCATAAAAATATAAAACCAAGATGATATCGCCACTGGTAATTACGTAACAAGCCACTGGACAAGAAAGAGCACATTTAAAGTTGTGGTATAAGCAAG
The DNA here is from genome assembly GCF_001604755.1 of Lepidothrix coronata. Lineage (NCBI taxonomy): Eukaryota > Metazoa > Chordata > Aves > Passeriformes > Pipridae > Lepidothrix > Lepidothrix coronata. The sequence continues at coordinate 661,216 of NW_016690350.1, read as the reverse complement.
GGATATTTTGGGGGTTTTAATGACCTTGAGTACTGAAGCTGAGAGAGTGAAACAAATGTATGGGGTTGCAATGCATTTAAAATACAGGAGGGAAATAATAAATCAGCTGAATAGTTGTAAGGAAATTGAAAATTGTGGAGAGAGAGTAACAAAACTACACAGAGATTGAAGGACTTACGTCTGTTGCTAAGAATGGTAATGAGAATATGCAATTCGAAGAGGTCTAAACTGTCCTTGAAATATCATTATAACTTGTTTGAAAAGACATTTACGATTTGTATGATTTTTTCAAATGCAATACATTTCTTTTCATCTTTGTTCATTGAAAGCCTCGGAAATATGTCTGAAATAAACCCATATTGGAGTTGAAAATAACAGAATGTTCCAGGAAATCAAATCAAAAGCTTTTTTTAATTAGTAGGGCTTCCACACGAAAGTATTATAGTGTAGAGACACAGCAGCAGTAGCCAGGTTAATTCTCTTTTCTTTTTTTCCTCCTATAAATAAATGACCAAAGGGAATGAAGAGCATCAGTTGCTTTACAGAGCAAACCATCGCAGCAGTGCTCTACTGAACATCAAAATGCTGAGTATTAACTTTGTTAGTGCTGCTCATTTCTCTCTGTGTCACATTTAGCTGTGACCAAGTGCCTGCATGCACACACTGCTGTATCTGCTGCTGTTACCCATGGTGGGTGTCAGCATGGTAATTGGGAATGCTGGGAAGGCAACGAGGAAGTCAAAGAGGCAAAGGGATTTAGGACTCAATCCAGGGGTTATCCAAGTCATTGGGAACCTTCCCATGGGCTCCCAAAGCCTTTGCAAAGACCCTTTCGCTGTAACCACATCTGAGACACTGCAACAAGCATTACTTAATAGGCTTCAGCAGAGAAACAGAAATTTTCTTTGATAGTGTGTGCCAATCTCCCAAATACTATTTACAGCAAAAAGGCCACTTAACAGCCACCACCACTGCGGACAGAAGAGGAAAATGAAGTCTTCCTCACCTCTCAGTGCCACAGTGCAATGAGTGCCGGTAAATGGCTCTGAAATAGGGGCTCTGGGTTGCTCCATGGCTTGTCTATAAATAGCAGTTGCATTTTGATAAATTTTAAACCCATGTTGTAAGCACGTTCCAGACAGGGATGGCTGTGTCTTGCAAGTCACTCCCAAGAAAGCGGTAGAGTTTATTTTAAAAGGTGGCTGCAAGCAATAGTTTAGTAATGAAAACTTATTCAGAAGGCTTTAATGTTTTTAATGCAGTGTCTCCAACGAGATCCTGTAAGGACTGGGACTGTGTGGGAAGATGTTACCTCTTCCAAAGAATCATAGAATTGCTTAGATTGGAAAAGATCTCTAAGATCATAACTGTTATTCCAGTACTGCTGTGTTCACCAGTAAACTATGTCCCTAAGTGTCACATCTACACGTCTTTTCAATCATTCCAGGGATGGTGACTCCGTCACTGGCCTGGGCACTCTGTTCTAGTGCCTTTTGGTGAAGAATTTTTTCCTATAGAAGGCACAGATTGCTTCTTTTTAACAACCATTCCTCCTTGTGTGTGTACAGTCCACACTTTTAACTGGCTGTGAAGAGGCAGAGGACCAGAAAAGGATGTGGAAATAAAATAAAAACAGAGAGATACACGTTTTCTACCATCCAAATAAGTGTTGGTTTGGGGTTTTTTTACCCTTTCTTGAAGATTCAGTGCACAGAAGTCAGGAAAATCAAACTTACGGTTCCCCCAACAGCCATAACTCTGCTCCTGGAAGAGAAAGAGCAAGACATAAATATAACCTCATACCCAGCAGCACGTGCAACATATGTGCAGGGAGGTAAGTTATGGGTGCTGCGGGAACCGTGATTTTGAATGTCCTGACTTCCGAGTTTAAATTTGCAAGTCCAGTATTCTGGGGAGTTTCTTTCTTTCCTTTTTGCACCCTATAGTTGTAAAATGTATTACAGCTCTTGCTTTGCTTTATGCTGGAATGGCAATTCAGACCCTGTAACTGTGACTGAAGACTCTGTTCTTCATGAGAATCACAGAATGGTTTGAGTTGGAAGATCATCTCAGTCCACTCCCTGCCATGGGCAGGGGCACCTTCCACTAGACCAGGTTGCTCCAAGCCCCATCCAACCTGGGCTTCCACACTTCCAGGGATGGGGCAGCCACAGCTTCTCTGGGCAAGAAGATGATCACAGTTATTATTCATAGATTTTTAAGGCTCTGTGTGTGTGCTGAGCTGACCCCTGTGTGGGCACCTCTGTGGAGGTTGCAGTTCTCCCTCAGCAGGGTGTCTACATGTCGGTGAAGAAAGAGGCACAAGGGGAGATCACACTACCTGTTTGCTTTAAATTTTAGCACGTGTACCCTCAGTTATGTCCCACTGATCTGTCATCTTCATGACAATAAATTTGCATATCTCTTTTAAATTCCTACTTCATTCTCCCAGATGAGACTTTCAGACATTTAAAAGATTTTCACTAAGTGTCATTAAAAGAGAAAGTCTACCACGCTTTGCATTTCAATTGGACTTGGTATCCTAAGGAGCATGTATTGAAGACTTTCCATAAATTCCAGACATAGCTACCCTGTTCTCTTATTAGTGATACTGATCTACCATTACAATAATTTTCACAGAAATTATTATTAAAAAGTAGTATAAAGTACTGTCTGTTTGGCAGTATTTTAAAATAAACTTGTTAAACTATCAGAAAACTTGTCAACCCTGGGTACAAAATCTGCTGTCTTCCTTCCAGCCGTGGGCATTTTGTGCTGAGAGGGGCAATAAGAGGAGAATGAGATCACCAGGGATGGTGATGCTCAGTGGCTGGAAATTTTGCAGTTTTGGCAGACCCGTGGTACATCAGTGGTAATCCTGACCATGCCATAGGTGTGTATAGCAAATACACACTTAAATGCCTTGATGGTTTCCTTCTGCTGCTGTTCAGATTACCAGGAGAGTCTCTCCTGTGGACAACTACATATATGCTGCTTGTGGAGGTAAAATCAAAACTGATACTGCATGTAAGGAAACATCTGTGTTACTTTATCAGGTTAAAGTCTTTTTGAGTCTGTTTATGTTTCCAGGGCTGCTTCAACCATCTTCCTCCTGCCAGAACCAAGTAGATGTTATAGAACTTCTTTGTTAATGTGTGTTTTGGAAAAAAAAATCAGTCGAAGCTGAAAAAACTTTAATGCAATAAAATTCATCCCCATGAAGGCCAATGTCTCAGATCCACATGTGTAAGTTTGCTGACTAGAGGGAGATTCAGATATGCTCTGAAGGGCTCTGTGGATTTACCAGCAGAGTTTGTAAACTTGAGCTTGTGCTGTTCACCATGTTAAAAATACATCCAAATGGCAGGTCATCCTCTATATATCCTGCCCGACTGCAAATCTTCACTCTGGGAATATTTAACCGTAGCAGACTTACTGCAGACCTATGTAAGAAGGAATAATGTGGCGTAAATAAGCTTCATCTGACTTTTTCTTGCAATGCTTTGTGCAGATTTAACATGCATGTCAGGTGTCATGGTAGCTGTTGGAAATCCATAACGCTGACAGTATTTGGTAATAAAACAATAATCGCTGCGTGTATCTCTGATGGGAAGAGATTCACATCCTTTTGAATCCCTAATTGTGTGCCACACTACATTAGAGACAGATAGTTCATTGTCTCCACCTTTCAGAGAAGGGAAATTCAGAGCAATACGCAAGACGTTCCAGAAATAAGCTGGTTTAATGAAGCAGCAAATTAGACCCTTCTATCTCTTTATTTAACATGTAGTCCCTTGAATTTATCAGAGTTCATTACAGAAGAGCAAAATGGAAAAGAAGCTGCAAAATTCATTTGTGATTAGAGCTAATGATTTTGAAAATGGCTTTTCATATTTTTCTAGATAACGGCTATTATTTATTATTAAATTTATGTCACATTTGCTCTAATGAAATTATATTCTCTCCCTTCCATTTTTCCTGCTGTTTATGGTTTGGGTTTCATAAAAGGAAGAATCATAAAGATGCTCTATGTTTCTTGCCAACTGCAGTGCCTTTGACACAGCTTCTGATAGCTTACTCCTGTGACTCATGTCAGAAGAATGGTTTTAAAATTTCCTTCCTGATTTAATCCTTCTATACCACTTGACAGATAATGAATCCAAGTAAATGCACTGATACTTTTTCCCCCCCATAATTTCAATTTCAGACATGGAGTGAGTAATGGACTCAAGGCTGTAAAGTTAAAGGAACAAAAAGACATTTAAGCAGCAAAATAAAAATATTCAGAGCTCCTGCCTCTCTCCAAGCTCTGCTCCCCATCCTGCTGCTGGCAGGTGAGTAGGTGTAAACTGAGGGAGGTTTACATCCGCCCTGCTGCACATCCCACCACATCCCTGACAGCACTGATCCTTCTCGGGGCTGAAATGAGGGAATTGTAGGATGGCAACATTAATTTCTTGATTTTGCCAGCTTTGTCTTTGGTATTTTTACAGCTTCCTGAAGGAGGGTTTGTGTTGTGATATGAGTTTGATAAAATGCTTTCAAAATGCTTCATAATAATCAGAGTTGCTTCAGATGGGGTTGGAACTAGCTGATCTTTAAGGTGCCTTCCAACCCAAGGCTTCCTATGATTCTAGGAAATGTGATATCAGCCCATTAGCTCATTTATCCATGCAACGTCTTTTCTCTGCTTTGTTTAATATTTGAAAATATTTTCAGTAGTTAATGGTCCTTATTCCAGAATACCAGACATGGAATCACCATTTTTGACGTAGGATATTAAGTGAGCTGCTTGTGTTATTTTTGGGAAGGATCTCCTGAATCATCATTTATAATGACTGTTATTTTGCTCTGCTCTTTCTTTCCAGCCTCCCTCTTGTTGCAGTGTTTTTTCTCTTTCTTCTTCATGTGATGAAACCAGAGTATGAATGGGAAAAGTTCATTTGTAATGTGGCCAGCCCTGTGGTGTCAGCTGAGAAAGTTTGTGGTTATTATTTCCTCCTATGAGGAGTTTGTGGATGACCATTTGAGCTTTGAGAGGAACAGTTTCTTTGGCAGACCATGTGCAGTCTCTGGGCAACAGAGCCCCAAATGTCCCCAACATAATGCTGTTAGACCAGATGCTCTGGGTCAGATGGTCACTCCATCCCTGAGAGATGAGGGACTACAGCATTTATTCTGCAGGCTCTTTTTGTCTGGGTTTCTGATGAACTCAGGGATTTTGTGCACTTTGCTTCTAATTCTCTTCTCCCAAAGGACACATGGGGTTCCCGTACATGATATGTGACCAAATGACCTTGCTTGTAAGTTTGTTAAACACACAATTAGGAATTAGCTGTAGCAATCTCCCCGCAGAGCTCAAGCAATAAAAGGAAAAACTCATTATTCAATACCTTATTTCATGCTTTGGAAACAAAAGCCACAACCTTAGCACTTCCTCCTCTTACAGCCTCATGGTTTCCATCAGTCTTTTCAGCTCATAATGAGATTTAGTGCTGGAGAGAAATAGTTGTGCCAGAAAACCAAGGTGGGGCTTTTCTGGTCAAAAAAAGTAATGAAATTTGTAGAAAAGCTCCGTTTTTGACTGGAAGAACAAAGCTAATGCCACCTTTGTAAAGGTCTTTGACGTCGTCCCCCGACCCCTGCTACGTCAGGAATATGTTTGTGGAAAGTCTGTGAGATCTCACTGAGCAAACTTGCCAGAGATTCACTTTATGCCAAAAGAAACGTCCCGTTGATGTTCACGCAGCCTTGGTTGGCTCATGGATTAGGTCAGGCTGGACACGTTGGGAACACGCAGCTATTCCCCATCCCTGCGTCACCAGGTAGAATTGCTGCTGCCAACAGGCCAGCAGAGAGGAGAGGCTTTTCCCAGAGTGATCTGTGTCATATTGTAAAGTGAAAAGGGAAAAAAAACCTTCTGTGGCTGTGCACCTCCTGCAGTAGATTGAATCTGAAGGCAGGAGTGCAGTAAAAGTATGTTTTCTGCTAATAAACTGAGCAGAAGTGACAGGGAAGTCAGTGCAACACAGAGCATGCATCTTGCTTTTTGCCATTTTCCTGATGATCTTGTCTTACCCAGGGCATTTTGCAGACAAGTGCAGTTATCTCTTATCCCTGCTAAGGATGCAACGGGAAATACAAATACTTGAAGGGTTGGGATGCTGTAAAGCTGTAATAACTCGAGGACTTTGCAGCTATGCAGGACTATAAGAGTAATAAATCTTTGAGTTTATCATACAGCAATCTTAAAAATACCCATTTCAGATTTTTACATAATTTTTTTTAATATCCGAAGGGCTTAAAATGTGAATTAATTTCTCCCAGTTAAGACTAAATACCACATCAGGAGGGGCCAGAATGTGGTTTGAGGTGCAGAGATGTGCATGTACCTCATCCAGCATGCAGCATCCTGCCACCCAGATCTGTTTCTGCCTGTATGTGACCCAGGAGCAGCTATTCCTGCTGCAGTCCACCCTGCAAAAGGACCCTTAATACCTGATGTCTGCCATTCATCCAGTCAGAACATCCCACTTGCTACGTCACTGCCATCACCAATGGAGGCCACGGGGATTGGGACCAAAAATACCAGTGTGCAAGGTTACGGCAGCAGTAGCAGTGGTTTAAGGCTCTCCCTTTAATTGAGCTGCTTTGGCTACTCTTAAAACACCACAAGGGCCGAGGTGGGACCACACAAATACCTTGGAGCTTGCTCACTCCTGGCACTGTGCCTGCCCCAGTGCACGGCGGGCCGGCGATCGCTGCTCTCCCTCCTCCTGCCACAGCAAGCTGAGCTGGCAGTCGGGATTCCAGTGCCCTTGGCTGTGGCATTGGCCTTGGAAGGAGCCCTGCTGCAGGCTGGAGCTGGCCAGGCTGTGCTGAGCACGAGCGCCTTCACGTCACCCAAGGGGCAGCCTGCGCAGCCTCACGGGAACCACCATCAAAGCTCAGCCATGTGCCTTAAAATGATTAATCTCCATACTAGCACAGCCCTGATGAGTGCACTCAGGGCTCTAATCTTAATGAATCGCATAAAATGTTGTGCCCTTTGGAAAGGCAAATACAGCCCCGGTAATTATGAGCCGCTTTAGTTTCTGCCCTGACGTCCCTCTCTGCCTGTTGGCTTTGCTGTCTCTACATGCAAATTTCCTCAGCACACCTTTGCCTTTGGATCACCAGCGAGCTCTGACAGTAAGGTCACCCTCGCGCCTGGAGCGTGTCTGGAGGTGTAGGAGCAGATGCTGGAGGTACAAAGCAGAGATGGTAATTACTCACTCATTTCCCAAATGAGCATATGAGAGGTGGCACTGACCCAAACCCAGTGCTGCCATGAGAGAAACCCCGAAGTGGAGAAACAACATCAGGCAGGGCCAGGGAATGAGCCCCCTGTTTCCCTGGAGGTGTAGGGGTGTGAGTAGGCAGCCTGGCCAGGGGAGCAGGACCAGCTTGGGGGTCCCACGGTGTTGAGCAAAGAGCTGTGATGTGGCCCAGTGTGTGCAAAGGGCTGGTGCAGCAGCGGGGGCGGCCTCGCTCTCCCTCCGGGACCTCCACGGCATAGCCCAGCCTTTGAAGCTGCAACAGTCGGGGCTGATGCTGGGGAAAAGAACTGAGGATTTGGTTTGTTCTTGTTCAAAGGCTTTATTCCTCTGACAGCTGAGCTGGAGTCAAACCTGACTGTCCGCTGAATCCAGCCCTTTTATTTTTTCCCTCTTTAAGTTCCGAGTTTCCACTTTACATACAGTCATGGCAGGCTTAAGCTTGACTGTCAGAATAAAAGCCTTTTCTTTTCATATCGCTTCCTCTCCACAGTTCAAAACACCTCCAACCCAAGTGATGTGAGCTTCAAAGGCTTCCCCATGCTGCACCCAGGGCTTTCGCCTGCTGCAGCCTATTCCGAGGTTTCTTCCTGGCCTGCGGATCTGAGGGAAATCTGTGGGGTTCCAGTTGTTTAACTGAGAGCTGTCAGGGTGCAGCAGAGAGCAGGGCTGTAGATAACAGGCATTGCAGATAACTCCCAGTGTGCTGGGAGCTGGTGTTTCTTATGCAGGGAGATCACTCTGTCCTGCTATTGGGAGAGCTGGGATGGATTTGTCCTTGTACATAGAAACCTCAAGAGCTTCTGCAGCTTATGTTGGATTAGAGGAGGAAGCACAAACAACCATAGCCATTTTCAGGCCAGAGGAAAGCCCCAGCTCCCGGGAGGGGAGTTCAGTCCTGGGTGCTGCTGGTTGAGCTCAAGTTGGGGTTTGTCTGTGGCAAAGCTTGCTCTTCCGTCCTCATTCTGGGCAGCTTTTCTGGTAGAGGAAGTTGTTTAAGATGCCGATAAAGATGATAATGTACAGAGGGATTTCTTTTAAGTTCCTGATTTATTGAAACCACGCACTTTGTTTTGTTTTCCCCTAAGTTTGTGTTTAATGGTAAGAAAACAGGAGTATTCAATTGGAGAAAATGAAGTGCATGATCAAATATGCTGCTCCATTTAGCCTTATTTTCAACAAAACATCCTGTTTATGCAGTCAAGAATAAGTAAAATCCATGTCCATGAAAATTGTACCTGCTTTTTAAAAACCCATGCAAATTGTTGGCCATGTCACTCCAACTGGTAACCAGGAAGGGCAGAACAAGGAGCAGACATGGGGAAGTTTCAGCTGATGATGTTCATTCACACAGGAGAAGAGAAAGAGCAAGAAAAGGTCAGTGTAGACTAACAGTTGTGCATTTTTTTCAAGGGAAGATACACTCCTCTCTCTTTCCTCCTAGGCAATTAGTGTAATTATGGGAACCAGCCATTTAGCAGATTTCTGACTGAACACACTCTCAGCATTGGCTGTGAGAGGTAAGGCACTTGACATCACGCCAGTTAAACACAAAGCACTTGCTGCTTAAAATGTCATCTCAGACATGACGATGAAATGAGCTGGAACTGTCCCAGCTCTGACTATTAACTTTGACAGGATGAAGGGTGTAAGGACACCGTGATGGCAGATGTGAAAGGGAACTGAATAGGTAGAACAGGAGAATTTGAGTACCCAAGAACTGATTTGCTTCTGCTCTTTACTGTGTTAAGCATGTAAAACTAAGGGATGGCTGGTTACATCACTCGCTGGATTTTGGGTAAACTGAAGGAAATATTTCATCATCTCTAGTGTAATTGCTCTGCCCTGTTGAAGGAAGTTGAGTAACTGGGTTTAGAAAGAGTTGGATTTAGAAAGAGCTGGAGCAGTACCTGCCTGTTCCGCTCTCGATGCTTCCAACAGGTCTGAAGACAGTCAACCATGGGTTGAGGGACCTCAATCAGATGTCTCAATGCTTCTCAGAAAAAGAAATCTTGAAGCTCCAGCACTGCAGGATAATCCTGGCTGGGCAATGACCCTCATAAGGAAGCCTATTTCTGATTTATTCATAGAGCCACTACATGGAGTGATCAAGGGAGGTTTCACTTTAGGAAATGGTGCCGTTCCCCAGAGAGCAAGTAATGGACTGAGCTTAGGAAACCACGTTTAACTGGTTTCTCACTGCTGCACACTCCTCTCATGGCACTGAAGTGTATTGGTCACTGAGGAATTCCTAAATTAGATGTGCCATGATTGGAATTAATAGTACTGTAAAAGAAACCGTGCTTGGCAAAATAGGAATTACAGCTCTCTGTAAGCAAGAGCCTGTTGTTTGTGCACCCTAAAGCCTATGGATGTTGGCCGCAGCTTGTCTTTGGACTCAGCAGTTTTTGCATGAGGCTCTAGTTAAAGAACATCAGTGTTTCAAACATCTGGGATTATTTTTGTATTTTCAAGCCCTATTTCCAAAATATAGTAGTGTACTGGGAAGGAATTTTCTATGTAGTACTTGAAAATCCAGCCTTTAGAGGGAGAGACTGGAGGCTCTTCCCAGGCAAAGAGGCAAAAGCCCAGTTATCCTGCTGATCCTACCAAACATGTGAAAACTTGGTTTTACAAGTCTAGTCGCTTGTCTTATTTCCAGCACAGTTTCCTCAGCTGGTACTACCCCTGCACAGGGTTAAAATAGATCTCCTGAGCTTCAATGTATTGTCAAGGCAACAAGAAACGTTATGGTCTTATTCAGCCATTCCCCACAACTGTGTTACCCTCAGGCAAAGCTAATTCAGTGGGACCCTGGTCACAGGAGGGAGGCTCCTTCAGCAACAGGAGATATTGGCTTTGGGGGAAATAGAAAATGTCACTGTCATGTGTCCCTGGGCTGGCCTTGCTGTTTTGGCATAGTCTGTAGAAGAGGAAAGTGCACTGTGTAAAATAGGGCAGTAAAATAGGTGGTGCAGGTCCACATCCTCAGCATGGGCACATTGGCTAATGAGGCAGGTCTGTGGTGGGGAAAGATGAGCCAACCTGGGTGTGCATGGCCAAAAAATCCCTGCCATGCCCTGAGGCCACTCAGGAATGGGAATTAAGACAATACCAGCAGCCAGCAAGAGCTAAGACAGCAGAACTGCTGCTGGGCTCCGTGGCTGAGTGTGGACAAACTCTGTCACACCTTTCACGTGTCACACCCACACTGCCCAACCACACTGCCCAACCACACTGCTCTCTGCTGCTTCCTTTCCCTCAGCCTCCTGCCATCCTCATCCTCTGCTCCCTCCATCCCTCCTCATCTGTGGTCTAGTGACTTCTGCCCAGATAATAAGCTGTTGGGAGGATGAGATGCATCTTCCCAGCACTGGGCTGGCGGCTGAGGCAGGCAGCCAATGCCAGCCCGCATTGCTGGGGGTTGCTTTTTTTGATCTTCACCATAAAAGCAACCAATTTGAATTCCTGGAATTATTAGCTGCCCTTTGCACTAGTGGCTCTTGAAAAGCGAGCTGGCAGAAGAACAGAGTGGGAAGTAGGAGGATGAGGTGGATAACTTGTCCTTTGTAGCAGCTCATCCTCAGGAGATGATGCAGTAGGTCACGCTCTTCCCTCGAAAGCCAAGGCTTGGCGGGCGTGCTGAGCTGCAGATGCAGCCGGAGCTTCCCTGCTGCCTCCTGCCCACAGCCACCTCCTCCTGCCCTGACCTGGGGTTTGCGTGCACCTCTCGGTCAGATGAACCCAGCCAAGCAATAAAGTGATTGCAGGGCTCAGCCCCAGGCCATGCCCTCACTTGCCTGTGCAGGACTCACCCTCCTGAGCAGCCTGTCAGCTGTATCCAGCTGAAAGATAAACCCAAGATGCTGATTTCTTGGTGACACTGAAAACTCCATGACTTTTCCTCAGAACAGCCCAAATAGATCTAAGCTCCACATTAGCACTTTATTTTCTGCATCCTAAGAGAAAACCCCAAACCCCACCACCACCAAGCCAGGGGTGGGGCTCTTTTTCCTGTCTAGCCAAAGTTGCTCTGTAATGTGGGCATGTGAAGTTAAACACCTGCCAGTTTTCACCCCAGCTCTGGTTTTGCCCCAGCCACAGCTGAAGTAATTCAGAAGGATGCGATTTACGATGTGCTCTGGGATTCTCAGAAATAAAAGTCACTAGAGAGCCATTACAATTTTCTAAGCTCATCCTTAAGGGAGCAGTAAGTGAAGTTTCCGTGCTGGAGGTAGCTCTGGCGAGGGGAAGCATTTTGCAGCCATCCCCACAGGGTTGTTAATGCATGCTTTTTGCTAACATGCCATTTCGCTGAAATTTTCACCCTTCTGAGCAATCTTGCATACGGATGAAAAGGAGAAAAAGGAACTCAGTGGTACTCCAGGCCCTGGAGGCACCTTAGCTGGGCTCTGCTGGGAATACCTGCCTTCCCATGGCAGTGACAGACAAAGCAGCACAAAGTACAGGGATGAGAGAAAAAAGCCAAAATTGAGAAAAATGAGAGAGAAATTAAGATTAAAAAAAAAAAAACACATGGGGGGCTGAAACAAAGATCAGAAAGTCGGGGACATCCTCTATGTATGTGTCCTCCCTGTTTCTGCCTTGGGTGACCAATGTCCAGAGCATCAGGGAAGGCTGGAGAGCCATGAAGCTGCCAATCCCCCATTAGCACTGGTCAATGCCCCATCCAGCAGGATGGACAGAGATGTGGCACCAGCTGCCTCTGCTTCCCTCCCTGCAGATGACACCCCACATACTGCCACACATACACCACACCTCCTGTACACACCCCAAATTGACAGAACAGCTACAGCTGCCACACACCTCGGGAAGACAGTGGGACAGAATGAAGGTGCAGAACAAGGGATTTTAGTGGTGAAATTCCCAGCTGATTCTTGGAAGTTGCAACACCCAAGATGTAAAATCCGAGCAGCTGGCTGTTGTTTCTGGGCATTGCCTCCCCGGGTAATTCTTTCCAGGCCTAATATGCAAATACAGGCAGGAGTACAACCTGTCCTGTATCCTCACACTGGCCACCACCGTGTTCCAGATAAGGATTGGAAAAGTAAAGCAACAAAACCAAATCAGAAACTAAACTGTACATTAAGGAGAAAAAAACCCAGCTCAAGGAATCCATGTGGCACCAGTACAGTAAATAAAAACTGAACGAGTGACCTCTTCTTGGTCCCCTTGGAGACAGTGGGATTAGCAGAATTCATAGTGCTCCTGCTGGTTTCCATGACCGGGGCACAGAGGAGACTTGTGTGGTGCCTGGGGAGGTGTGGGAGGCAGAACTGAAAGGGACCAGAGAGATCCATGAGGGCCCTGGCAGGGAGGAAAGGTGGGCTGGTTTATTTATTAAATACAAGCCTATAAAAGCTACTTGGCTTTGGTCTAGCCAGTTCCTGTCAAGGGATACAACAGTCTGTGGTGTGAGCAAAGATATAACGATGCCCTCCTGAATAACCTGACTCCGGTTCTTGTGTTTGGCAGATTTCTACGGCTGAGGAAGCCTTCCCAGCTCCTTCCCCCACGGCCCAGTAAGTCCCATCTCAATGAAAAATGCCCTCACTCTGCAGGTTCAGGTGTGCAGGGAGAGAGCATGGCTCCACCAGACGGTCCCCTGCCCACAGCTCACAGCGACCAACCCATTTTGGCATGCAAAGGAGAGCTGTTTCCCACCAAAAGCAATCAGCAGGAAGAAAAAAAGGTTGAAAGAATGTTTCCCCAAAGTCCAGCTAACTCCCCAAACGAATTCCATATCTTCTTGGCAAAAATACTACATTTTTGAAATGACATATCTGAAAATTACAGAAAGGCATTGAGTCCCTGCCCGTCACATAAATCCGCAGTTCCCGCTGAATCATTCGGAATTGTGCTGCCCTGGACTTTGCCAACGCAGTCACACGTCTGCGTAGAAATCTAAATAAAATTCGTGTGCAAGTCAAAGGAGTAAATTCCATGAGTAACTAGAAATTGTTAGTTTTTGTGGTATGTTGGCAGCTTTTTCTTCTTCTAGTGCTGTTTCCTGAGCAGACTCTGTAATATTCCACTTCAATCCCTCTGAGCTGACGGGAGAGCGTGTACGTCGCAATCAAAGTGATTCATGCAATTACATGAGCCAGTGCAGAGTAAGGGAGTGAGAATCCCTAATCTAGAACGTTAGCACTTATCTCCTAAATGCTCTTTTTTAACATGCTGCAGAACCATCATCTTATTCCTTACATAAGGTTCTTCATGGACTACTATGACAACAGCAGCACTGAAAAGCAGCGCAATGAGACACAAGGAACACTGGGAATATGTCACTACAACAGTGGCTCATTACAATTATTTTTATCTGCCCTCAGAAATAAAAACACTTATAGATGCTTTTTTATTGCTGAAGATCTTTGTTAATCTGTTTCATTTTTATTAGTGTCTTCCCAAGGCTCTTTCTGTTTACACACTGATCATTGATTTGGTCGGTAAGAATATGTAACTAATAGAGAGGTGTGTCCAATCCTATGAGGTCAGAATATTCCTGAAATTGTGCCAGAAACTTTACAAAGTTCTTTGAACTCTTGGAAAGGGCTTGGAGATGAGCTACCAGAATCAGTTGATGGTGACAAAAATGTTGCTGTGTAGTGAGAAAGTAAGAGGGCTCAATGTTAATAAACAGGTGTTTATTAACATTCCCAGCTTATAATTACATGCAGAAGGTGAAAATTCTGTAAGTTAGAGGGCATAATATTATCTGGTAGTCCAGACCAGTGAAATTCAAACAGGGAATAAGGTTTTAAGAGTTGGAGCAGTTTGCTGAGGGAAGTGGTGAATTCTTCATTGTTGTAAGTCAATATTTGATTTCTCTTGACATCTGGGCTAGTTTAAAGCACACCTTACCTTACCTCTCTATATTCAGGATTCACTAATAAAATTTATGGCATGATTTAGTAGGAATGCAGACAGTAGTGCCTCTTCTAATCTTAAAATCTGCACATCTCTTTAGACTTTTCAAAAATTATTTTGTTTGACGTCAGAAGAGGCCAGACCTGAGCCTGAGGGGCGTGGATGCTGCTGCTCTCCTCACCTGCATCCCATCCCAGGGCAGATACGTGCTGACCTCTCAGATTTGCCTACAAGTTCCCACAAGCAGCAGCCTCATAGACATCTCCAAAGGCAACTGCGAGTGTGAGAATTGCATCTACCAGCCTGAATTGCCTTTCATTTTCTGTGCGTTATGCAGTTACACAAACCACTGTCTGTGTGATCCAGGATCACACCAGTGGGTGCCCAGACTTGCTAAGCCATTCACACCTTGGATCCCAGCTGGCATTTAGAGTCTCAGTGAGATCTGCAGGTAGGAAGCCTCTGTTTCTCAGCCAGCCTGCTGCTGGTAACCTGCGAAAGCACTGACCGGCTCCAGCCACATCAGAGAGAGAGCCAGAAAACATGGAATTAATTTACAAAAATCTTTGCAACTCAAAAGAAGGCAAACGATAGTTGAGTGAATGCTGGAGACCCGAATTAATGTCAGCAGAAATGGCCTCTTCTGCCCCCTGTACAATCCACAAAAGAGAGGACAAATGATCAAGAAAGGTCTTGGGCTGGTCACCTGTGAAGCCTCTGCTTCGCTGAACGTTATATATTGACCTAAAGCAGAAATGTTGGGTGAGAGCTGTAACCCAGGTTACAGCTTAGAAATTCAGATATTCTTGCATGACATGTGTGTTCAGGTCATTTCAGGCACTAGAGATAACTGATTTGATGTCTTTCATGCTTTGGGTGAACTTCTACACCCAGACAATAAATCTATATAAGCATCTGATGTAAAGACATTCTTCCTGTACGAGAGTCAGCAAACTTGCACCGCTTTGCTGAATCCAGACCATTGTCAGATATATAGTTTGAAAGATTAAACAAATTAGATACTGTCATTATTAAGAGGGTTTTTAGGACAAAAAGATAATTCTCCTGTCTTGCATTACATGCTTTTTCTCATTTCTTTTATGAGAAAATTATCTTTTTAGGTAGCTGATGTATTCACGTTCTTAGTCTTCAAAATTCTGTAAATTCTGTAGTGCATTATCACTTGAATAGGCCACAGAATTTTTTGAATGCCTGCTCATAGAGAGCTTTCAGTAAAATTGAGGCTTTGAGAAGAACCAGAGAGATCTACCAACTGCACTGAAAGCTAAAAATAGGTGTTTCACTCGAGGTTCTTAAAGAAACTGAGGACTTTTGGATGATCATTAACATACTGTGTCAAATCTAAAATATTGTGATTAATTCAGAGTTTAATTTGGAGATTACTTTGGAGATGTTTCCTAATTGTGATATTAGATCTTTTTATGGTGGAACATGTTTAGTGGATTTGTGAAGGTGATCTGACAATGAGACTTTCTGGGTTCCCTCTTGGGAAGAAGCCTAACCCTTCTGAAGCAGTGGATCAAAGAAATACAAGAACTTCTGAAATTCTGGTGCATTCATGAGATGGGCACTATGAAGATTTACAGTTAAGACATGTTGTGGATTTTTACTACTCTAGTAGTTTAATAATTACCTAGGAGGTTAATGACACTGAAATCCAGAGAGTCACCTCCTCAACTCTGATTTTTTTAAGGACAGAAATAATTTAATTGGATTTAATTAATATTTCATTACAATTTTGTAGTCACCTAAAGGCCATATAGATGTGTAAGGTCTCTTCTAATAGTAAACCAGTTTTAGCACAAGTTGGTAGTAAGAATATTGGTGTTAGGGTGGGTTCTAGTAAGTTTACAGCACAGCCATTGTAATGTATAATACTGCTCTTCCTGGCTGAGGACTGGCAAACTTTCATAAATTAAACTTTAGTTTTACTTTTACATTTACTTCTTATGTAAAATGACTTTTACAAGTAATGACTGAGTCTACACAAAACTTAACAAAATTCTTCCCTTCCCCCCTATTTTTTTCTCCTTAATTCTATAGTGTTTTTTAGGGATCAGGAGGTTTAGAACTGAAAGTGATAATTTGTTTTTGAAAGTTCTGGGCACCTGGGGATTGTGAAAATAATCGTCCTGGTTTACATTAATTTTTGGTTTCTGGGACACAAATAAAAATTTAAAAGAAGGTAATCTCTTCACCTGGTTTAAACTGCTGATGGGTTTACAACAGCTAAGGATCCATCCCAGTTATTTTTAATACTTTCACGTCAAAATTGGCTTATCCCAGTTTGCTTTTGAAGCATCCTTGGAGTAAGGCTTTATTTACTCAGCCCATATTTATCTTGAGTGCACTTTATGAAATAACCGTAAGCACCCAAAATAAGGCCACGTTTTGTAATGAAAACACCTCCAGACAGACTGACCCCCCGAGGGGATGCCACTAAGGAATCGATTCGACAGCTCGTGACCGGGACTGAACCGAGCGGGAGCACGCTCAGACACTCGGTGTGTTATGTGCCCCCTTCAGCTGCGCTCAAACTCGCCTCAGCCAAGGAATGAGACTGTCTGAGGGCTCAGGGAAATGTGGGCTCTGCAGAGGTTTGGCCTTCCTGTTTGGAAAAAAAAATATATAAATTGAAAACTCTGAGAAAACAGGGACCTATGTGTGAGAGCGGGATGCACCGGAGGAGGGGAACAGCACAGAGGGCCCAGAGAGATGGCAGTGGGAGCAGGGAGGCAGGAAAAGGGACAAAAAGGGAGTTAGGAGGGAGAAGAAAGGTTAAAAGAAGTATAAAAAGTTGGAAAAGTAAAGAAAATAGAGAAGAAAAACAGTGAGAGAAGCAGGGAAGGAAACTGCGTGTTTTACTTATTGCACTGGGCTCTGATGTCCTCCCTCCTCAGGTGCCCAAAGGTACCAACATTAGTGGTTAAATGTTGGCTTATGCTAAATTTAAGCAGTGTACATCTAGAATGAGGAGCTCACCAAAACCATCAGGCCATGGCCTGGCATTCCTGCTGGAAGGAGCTAGTGGTGCACTTCTCTGAAATGGGGGTCCCTGCTCCCCCCTGCCCATCATCTTACCCCTGGATCTTTGGGAGGAGCAGCCCTGCTGAAGGAGAGAGCTGTTTTCCTCCCATGTCCCTGAGTGTTGTGGGAGTCAGGAGGACTCAGACACAGGCAGGGGCTGCCTATGGCATGAGAGGGAGAAACACAGGAGAACAGGAGCTCAGAGGGGCTCTGGGCTTCCAGCAGGATCTGGGATTGATTCAATTCTTACCAGGACTGTGGGGTACATTTGTTTTGATGAAGCTCTGCCCCAGACAAAGCAAGGTGCAGCCATGCCCAGCTCTGCCAGGGCTCAGTAAAGGTCATTTTGGGGCTGCAGCTGGTTTCTGTTCACAGAGAGGAGCAAGGGCAGCATCGGGTCTGCATCTGGGGCTGCTGCAGGCTAGAGAGCTTGAGACGCACAAGCAGAGGGGATGCGAGCACCAGTCCAGGCTGGCTCCAGTGGCTGTGGGTAGCAGGCTTTGGGATCCCCCTGCAGGCTTTGGAATCTCCCATCCTGCTGCAGGATCCCCTCCGGACTTGCTGTGTGCAGCACACAACCTGCTGTGGGATGTCTCCAGCAAGCCCTGGGATGAACCCCTAGACCTGCTGCGGGATGTCAGCTCCAGACCTGATGTGGGACATCCCCCATATCTGCCACAGAATGTCCCCCAGTCGGCCCTGGAATGAACCTCCAGACCTGCTGTGGGATGTCCCCAGGCCAGCCCTGAGATGTCCCCAAAATGCTGTGGGACATTTCCCTGCAGCCCTAGAATGTTCCCCCAGACCTGCTGCGGGATGTCTCGTAGCCAGCCTTGGGTTGTCCCACCACACTTGCTGTGGAATGCCCCCCGAACGCATCCCCAAAATGCTGTAGGATGTCCTCCTCCAGCCTTGGAATGTTCCCCCAGACCCTCTTTGGGATGTCTGGAACATGCTGTGGGACGTCTCCCGGCCAGCCCTGGGACGTTCCCCCCGACTTGCTTTGAGATGTCCCCACTGCCAGCCCCGGGACGTCCCCAACAGGCTGTGGGATGTCCTCCAGACATACTGTGGGATGTGTCCCCCCCGCCGTGGGCTGCCCTCCGCCGGTGCTCCCCCTTTCCCCTCTCCCCTCTCCCCGCACCTGGGCGCGGTGTGTGCGCTGCCGGGCGGGGAGCTGAGCCCGCTGCCGGGCGGGGGTGACTCACGCCCGGGCTTTATAACGCCGGGGCGGCCGCCGCGCCCGGCTCCGCTGCGCCGCACCGCGCCCGCGGGGAGCGCCGGGGCCGGCACCGCACCATGCGAAACCTCCCGCCGCTGCTGCCGCTGCCGCTGCTGGTGCTGGTGCTGGTGCTGCTCGTGGCCGCGGGGCACGGCGCCGTCATCACCGGGGTGAGCGTCGCCGCTCGGCACCGACGGCACCGACGGGACCGGC
This sequence comes from Lepidothrix coronata, assembly GCF_001604755.1. Classification (NCBI taxonomy): domain Eukaryota; kingdom Metazoa; phylum Chordata; class Aves; order Passeriformes; family Pipridae; genus Lepidothrix; species Lepidothrix coronata. The sequence continues at coordinate 642,526 of NW_016690350.1, read as the reverse complement.
ACCGGCACCGGGAGGGCTGGGGCGGGCCGGGGCTGCGGGGGAGGGAGGGCTCCGCCACGGCAGCGGGGATGGGACTCGGGGTCTGTGCGCGGTGAGTGATAGCGGGACTGCAGGGGATTTCCCGGGCTGAGGGATGCCAGGAGAGAGGGGGAAGCTCTGCCAGGAGGATGCCCGGAGATGGTCTTTCTGGGTGAGCACTGCCGGGACTCGGGGGTCTGTCCGGCATCAGGGATGTCAGGGCGGAGGGGTCTCGCGAAGGGTGAGGGATGCCAGTAGCTGCGGGTCTCTCTGGGATAAGTGATAACCAGGACGTGGGAGGAAGAGATGTGCCAGGCAGTGAGAGATGCCAGGGCTTGGGGGTCCGTCTGGGATAAGTGATATCGGGACATGGCGTCCCTCTGGGATGAGGGATGCCCGGAGCTGCGGATCTCTCTGGGCTAAGTGTTATCAGAGCGTGGGGGTCTCTCTGGGGTGAGGAATTTCAGGATACACCAATCTCTCTGGGGCGGGTGATATCAGGACTTGTGGGTCTCTGGGATGAGGGATGACACAGTGTGAGGTCTGTCCCTTTGCGGTGAGGGATGTCTGGACTCAGTGAGAGGTTGTCTCCAGGCTGGTCTGGGAGCGTGCAGAGATTCCAGCTGCTTTTCCAGAGCTGGAGCTGTCTCTTGTCACCCTCCATCCAGCCCCAGCTACCCCCAAACTTGTCCAGGGAGAGTCTGGATGCATTGCTCACTGTGCATGCAACTCGAGTTCCTGCAGCTCCTCCAGTCCCTCCACATACAGGGCAGGATTGCAATCACGGCAAAATGCTGCTTTTTTCCTTTCGTTTCTTTGAGTATGACTATGCTGCTTTTTCCCCTTGATAGCCACCCCTTACAAATGAATCTCTGTTGTTGTTTTTAGGCTCGAGATTTACTTTGGTTGTGAAAATATTTTTTTTCCCAAAGAGGTTATTTAACCCAAAGCATTGCATCACTCTTAAGTAAAATGATTTTTTTTCTTTGTAAGTGTTTGCTTTGGATTAATAACCCAGTACTTGAATTCCTTCGAGAGTTTGCATATCTTTTGTAACCATCAGAAGTTGTACTCGCAGCGGCTGATTTCTCCGTGGCTGTCCAGACTCCCTGTCCGGACCACTAAAGTCCCTGAAACATCTCATGGGTATTTCTCTGGAAGTCAGATCAGTTACCAGGACTGGTTATCTTTTAGAGCAGACAATGTGAAGGAATTTTTTAATATTTGATAATTTCAAGTTTCTTTTAAATAGAAATATTCCCAGCAGTGGAGGAGCAGTTTATCTGTTATTAGAGTTGTGGCTACACCTTTAAAGATAATTGATCCATCAAATAAAGTAACTGTGAGGCACTGAATAATAGATCAAGGACAAAGCATATTCAAAAAGCAAAAATAGAGTAGAACTAGAAAAATGTTACTTTATTAACTATTGCAGAACATTTCCTCTTAAATCATTTTGATGCATTTTTGGCTTCTGATGAATGGACAAATCTCAGACGAGAACTGACGTAGGTGTTTGTGTCCCCATCCTCTGAGCTTGCAAGGTGCTTTTCCTTTGTAATTTAAGGACTTGATTCAAACTTTCCTCACTTCAGTGGTGGTTCATGTGCTGACTCCAGTTGCCTTTGCAGCTGGCATTTCACCTGGGAAATATTCTTGAGCTGATTTTCCACAAAACTCTGTTTAAATGGGGTGTTCGTGTGTTGTCCCGGGAAGATTAGGAGTAAGCAGTATGAATTACACATTGCAGATAAGGTGTGGGCAGGAGTGTTTGGGTTGAATATTTTCAAAACTTGTCATACATTTTTGGAAAGGGAGCCTGAAAAGCTCTGCCAGATGTAAATATATATGGGTGTGAGTTTTAGAAGGAAATTGTTCAGCATGGACATTGAGACCCTTGCTTGCTAGGACATATGCAGGTGTGTTTTTCAACTGAGTGGTGCTGCACCCCAGGACTGGTCCCATGGAGATGGATGGGGTTTGAGCTACACAACTGAGAAAAAAAGGAAGCCAGGAGCTGACTGGTGAGAAATAGCAAAGCCTGTGACTCCAGCTGAGCAGTGGACACCAGTGTGCCGGGGGCAGCCAAAATCACTGGACCTGCGTTTTCTTCTTTTTTCACTAGGGCAAAATTAGATCATTAGAGTGCTTTTTTATTTATTTATTTTGTAAGAGAGAGGTCAGAAAATGAACATTATCTATCTGGCAGGTTCTAGTGGTAATTGTATGGCCATATTAGTCTTGCAAGTAAATACTCTGGTGTTTGGGCTCACCTGCAGCACAGAGCTGTGTGTTTAGGAGCTGTTTGGGTTACACACACTATTTAATAATTTTATCCTCAGGCAACAGCTTCTTCCTAAGCTTCTGGCTGATCTTTAAATATATATTTTGATCTGGCTTTTGCTGGTGAAACCAGTGCAATATTTACCCGGTAGAGTACAGTCTAAAGGCATTTATCATGTAAATCCCAAGGTCAGATCTGTAAGCTTGTCCCTCCAGAGAGTGTTTATTCTGATATGCGTCTTCCCCAGAGCCATTATCATCTTTTACGTACATTTTTATGAGCTGCCTGTTTACGTAGTGCTGACCAGTGCCTTTGGTCAATCACTGCTGGTGTCAGACACCAAGAGCAGTGAGTTAATTAAGCTTATGTTTGGGGTGTAATCAGAACCTTTAAATAAGGGCATTTCCCATCAGAGAAAGGAGACTGGTTTTTGCATTAAATTCATATAATAAAAAGCCTGATAAGCTTTTGATTGAAAAGTAGCTGAAAGATGTGCAGTAACTTGTTTTCAAACCCTAACGTGTCAATTGCTCTTCATGGTTTGTGGTTTTTGAAACATACCCACTAGTTTGAATTTTGGTTTGTGCTTATCTAAGCTCTATTGGGTAAGTGGCTAAAATATTTTTTCCCTCCCCTGGAGGAGAATGCAACCACAGCAGCATTTTTTGGATGTGGACACTTAGGCAAACTTTTTCTTAAGACCTCTTTTAGTCACATGTAATTCTAGACAACAACCACAGAATCCATATTTAAACTTCTATTTTAGCTACTTCCACTTGGACTTCTCTTACAAACTATCATGCAGTCTTGCAAGGGCACTCAACCCTATGATATTATCATAAGAAACTAGAAGGAGTAGTTACTTAAAAGTCATTAAATTAATAGTTGATTTCCTGTCTTAGCTTCTCCATAGACTGTTTTGGTGACTGTTTAGTGTGGTTGGTCCTTGCTCCTTCCTGAGCTCACTTGGGCGCCGATCTGGGAAAGTGAGCAGCATGTGCCATGGTCCATCAGTGCTCAGAATTTGGGACTACGAATCACTGGCAGTCCTGGATTTGGCCCTGAGCAGCTCCATGTGTGGTCCTGGCTTTAAACAACCTGGGCTCAACTCCAGCAGCCTGTACATTCAGATCTGTAGGAGATACAAGTATTGCAAATCAGCCTTAGATCTTATTATTCAGCCTTAATGAGCCGCAGTAACTTGTGGGGTGTCAGAGGCAGCTCCTGAGCACCTGATCTGTCCTATTTCTGGAATATATTTGTTATTAATTTAATTTGCCTAATGCTGTGTTGAACTCCAGGCCTGCGACCGAGACCAGCAGTGCGGCGGCGGGATGTGCTGCGCGGTCAGCCTGTGGATCCGCAGCCTGCGGATGTGCACGCCGATGGGGAATTTGGGAGAGGAGTGCCATCCCTTGAGTCACCGAGTGAGTACGTCACCGGGGGGGCTGTGGGACCGGAGCTGGCAGGGCAGAAAGGAGCAGGAATATCCTGCGCTGCACGTCACATTGCATAAAAACCGTGCGTGGTGAACGGGCAGGGAGACGTCCCATTCCTTGCCATTCCCAGCCATTTGCATCTGTGTGGAAACAGCGCTGAAGGTACCTACGTAAGGAAATACATTACTGTCAGAATTATGCAGGAGAGAATCAGAGGATGAAAGCACTACATGCTTTCCAGATTGTTTCCTTATTAGTTTGTTGTTGCTGTTTTGCTCCGTTATGTGATCTGAAACAGCGTTAGTGGTTCCCAAGCCCAACCCTGCCAATCCTTACTCGTGTGAGCAGGAACACAGCAGATGTCACTGCCCCCAGTGGAAGTGGACAAGATCCTATCACAAGCATAAAAATGTCACCAGCCAGTATTGGGGCACCTGGTGCATTGAGAAGCCATTGAGAAGGTGTTCACACATACTTGGACTTGAGAAAGTTCACCATGGACTCTCTTCTCTTCTATTCTACCGATTAATTTCAAATATATATGTATGTATACATATATACACACACATAAATAACATTAGTTACGTATTAGTACATTATTAGATGATACACAGAATTATTAATGCAATGATTTTAACAAGTAGGTTTATTTAAGGCTGTGTAATTATGTATATTATGTGCAGTATGAAAAAAAGCTGTTTATTTAGAAGTAATATGAAAGACTGAATGGGATATTACCAGTTTGAGAACCTGGTGTTTTTCAGAGCCATCCTCAGGGAAGAGCTTGGCCCAAGAGTCATCACAACAGGAAGATATCAAGGCAATACATTCAGATTATAAATGTGCAGCTAGTTAGCTGCCTTTCTCACTGTTTCATCCAATGCCTGACTTCTCATCTCAGTATCTATGGCTTATTTTCTCAGTTTTAAGAAGTTCAAGGCTCTGTTCTGTTACAGTTAAATTTTTAAATTTTCTGCTGTGATATGTTCATTTTTACCATGTAATGTAGCAGGTTTTTCATGTAAGGGGTCTTTACACTACCAAGAGTCAGGATAAGAGAAATTGTCTTCTAGGGGTTTTTATGAGCTTATTGCTACTGGGCAATAATTTATACTCTGTGATATATTTTAAGGTGATTGCCTGCATAATTACAATCAAAGATGTCTGTCCACCCCAGACTTAGTCAGGCATTGATGTTTGTAAGCTTTATGAGGTTAATTTTAGATTTAGATTCCTCAGCCCACTGCTCTTCCTGACAAACACAAAGCAAATTGATTTACCATAGTATGCAAAATGAGGTATTTTTAAGGGAGGAGTGTTTGTTCAATGGTTCCTCCCCCCAAAATATTTGGATAGCGAGCAGCTGGTGCCCTGATCACCAAAACCTTTCATTTGCATGCAGGACAGCTCAAAAGCAGGCACCAGCACGGCCATGGCACCTCAGGGACCTCCAGATGAGCCTGGAGATGCCCTGGAGGAGATGGCTGGCAGTTGGGGTTCCACCTTCTAGTTTCCTTCTCAGCAACTAGATGGCAATGGATTTATGCCATTAGCAGCCCCAGCTGGCATTTTGAGGCAGGACCAGGCAGGGTTTGAGGCAGGACTAGGCAGGTGAGGTTGCGCAGCGTGGGAGTCCCGCTGAAAGGAACGTTTCCTTGCAGCAACTGTAATGTTTTGGATAAATCCCCTGAGCTGTTGGAAAGCTGAGAGCTCAGGATGTGGGTTTTGCTGCAGTCCTGTGCATAGGCACCTGATAGGTTTGATTGCCATGGGGAATTCTCAGCTCCTGTGGTTGGTGGCCTCCCTGCTCACGCTGAAGCAGAGGGGCTGTGGTGGGTGGCTTGGGGAACTCAAGGAATCCCTTGTGCTGAGGATGCTCTTCAGACAGTGCTGGCCAGGAGTCTGGTGCTGGCTCAGGACACTGCAGGTGATGTGAGTCCCCCTCCCACTCCCCCCATCCAGCAGGGTGTCACTGCAGTAAGGCTGGGTCTTGGTGTGATGCACCAGGGACCGTGTGAGACTTTCTCCCTTTGGCTTAAAGAGAAAATTTGCACACTAACAAAAAAACAACCTTGGAATATTAAAATTCCGGGCTAAAACCACCTAGAAAACTGGAAATGAGGGAATTAGGGTTGCCTGCCTGTCTGGCAGTGCCTTTGTACCTCTGTGCTTCCTTCACTGCACCCAGGCGATGCTCAGTGTGTGTTGCCAGCTGGCAGCACTGCAGTTCCCAGCCACGTCCCACTGCGCTGTCCTGCTCAGCTTCTGTAAAAGGCAGAGCTTGTGATCAAGTTGTTGAAGAGTGTCAGTGCATGTGCATGTCATGGCACAGTTAAATTTGTCTAATGCAGTCCGTATGTGCTCCCTGCAGCACAGTGTGGCTGGGGGAGGGTGGGATGAAATGAGAAAACTCTGCCCTGTGGTGAAAAGGATCCTGCTCCAAGGGAGGTCAGATGAGGTGACCTCCAGAGGTCCCTTCCAGCCTGACTACCATGGGATCCCAAGGTTCCTGGGTCCTGCTCTGTGCCATGTGACAAGGCAGGAATCGGAACAAACAGAAACCCCTGCACAGTGACACCACATTTGATGCTGAAGGCCACTGTCGTTTCACAACAGACTCCTTTATGAAACGGGAGTAAATGGAGAACATGTGTCACAGATGTAGATTTACACAGCACCATGACTGTTAACATTTTGCCCTTAGCTGTGGCTTGACCAGGATGTACGACAGGGTTGGCTTTGCCATCTGCTCTCCACCCCCGTGCCGCAGCTCGTGGGGAATCTCCGGCTGTGGAGGGAGGGAGGGGGACGGCATTCCCTGTATTCCCACTGTTCCTCTGAATCCATCCCCCCAAGCATCGCTGCCACAGTGCTCCCTGTCCCTGATGTCTGTGCTCTTTGTGCCCAGGTTCCCTTCTCGGGGCGGCGGATGCACCACACCTGCCCGTGCCTCCCGGGCCTCACCTGCGGACGGACTTCCTCCAGCAAATTCAAATGTATGCTGCACTTCAGAAAAGAAGATGTCTTCTTTTAGCAGGAGCTGTTCCGGGCTAGAAGAGCCACTCTCTATTCTCATTTTCTCGTTATTGTGATGAACAAGGTACTTGCCATGGGGAAACCCTTCACCACACTTTCCTGCCTCACCAACATCAACAGGAGATGAGATGCTGTGCTGTTGTGGCCAAGGTTTTCAGGAGGGACTCGCAGTGGCAGATGCTTTTATTTTGGAGTAGCAAAATGGCATCTGCTAAACCAAAACTTCTGTCTGAGAGCAGGGGCTTAACCATTTCTGAACCATTTCATGGTCTTCATGGTTCCAGCTTAAACCCAGAATGAAAACATCCAAGTTTATTGTCAGTTTTGAAAAATTTTGGCCCCATTTTTACACCTTGGAATACCTGAATTGAACTGAGAGTTGAATAAGTGCATAGTGTGAAGCATATGAGGATTGCCAAAAAACTGTATTTACATTGCATTTCGTATATTTATATTACTGTATTTGTAAGTTAGGCGCGTCTCTAGGAAAAAAGGTTTAACCAATAGATGTAGTTTTTACACTTTTTAAAAGTGGCAGGTGGAACCAAAGCATTTCAATATTCAAAGTATCAAAAGATTTTGTTATTTTAGTATTCTAAGATGAGAAGTTGTTGTTACTTGAATTGGTGTAAGACTACCCGATCATCTCAAACTATGTATTAAGATGTAGTTTATATTAAAAAAAAGGAACCCTGAAGTTTATTGTAATGGGCTGCCTGACTTCTTGTATATGTATCAAATTTGCTGTGTAAAAATTCTGTATCAGAATAATGGCAGTATATTATTTGATTTATTTTAATATTATAACATTATTTTGTCATTGTGGCTTTTCATTTTTATTCAGTGTAATCTGTTATCCCATACTCGATCCACCAAGCTAGCAGAGCTCCTTATGGATAGCTTAGCAAAAGATTATGTGCCTCTGGCTGCTTTTAGGGAAACTTGGATTTTACAAGGCATGAACTCCTCAATCAAGCTGCAGTCTTAGACGGTGGAGGAATCTCAGTGTAACTAATATGAGAGGTTTTTCTTGGCACATGCCTCAAAGGATCAACTTTAGCTCAGCAAACATAAGATTTGTGGGTTTTCTATGAAATACTGTGTGACTTCATATTTACTTGTCAGTCCCCAGAGCTGGAATTCCAATAGTTTGTGTGAGATTCACACGTTTCTTGCTCTCAGACATGCAAACATATGCTGGAACTGGAAAAGTGAAGTCATTCATCTTTCCACAATCAGTGCTTTGCTGATGATGGGGGGGGGGATTGGAGAAGTTGGCACACTTTTATCAAGGCAAAGACCTGTATTACTTGGAGAGGAGGAGAAACAACACAGTGAGTTTACTAGGTACCTTCCACTGGGCCCCACAGCCTCCCTGAGGAGACAGCAAGGAACAACTGGACTAGTTGTTTTGCCAGACCCTCGTGGATCCTGCACATGTTAGAAAAATAAATGTCTTGAGGGACAAGATTGCTCAAGAGAGCCCAACCCCAGGGCACCCACCCCAATGCCTCTGTATTGGACTGTGCTGGTGAAAGACCAGCTCATTCCCATGCCAGTGCAGTCATATGTGAGCGCTGCAGAAATTTCCATAACCTGGGCTTAAGAACAACCCCCAAACCTGATCCTACCACTGCCACTCCTCAAACACCCTGTGCACCCACACAGTCCCAGTTTGCAGAGGCAGGACACACTGGGAGTCTGGGGGTTGCTTTTCTGTCCAGGTCTATCACTATAAAATAACCTTAATACCATGGACTTCAATTTACACTCAAGGGAAACTCAAGAAGAAAAATAGATGTGTCCCATCTCTTGCTTCATTTTTTTTTAACCAAAGCATGAAAGATGAACCACAGTAGGAAACACCAGCCCTGCTCCTCATCACCTGCTGGCATAAATCACCAGTGACTGCACTGAAGGCAGTAACCCTGGTTTATATCATTGTAAATGAGTGGACAATTATATCTGAGGACTGTCTCAGACCTGCCAAACTGAACTCCTAGGAGAGTTCATCAGACCAGAGCAGAGCAACTTTGTAGTTGTAATTTGTGCCAATTAACTTGTGGGATTAAGCATTTATCTGGGTAATGAGAACAGCCCCAATTACATGAGTTCAAAGTTCACACCATCTAGAGCAGGTGGAAGTTCTCATGTCCTGCAGATGCTCCTGGACAGGGCATTTGAAAGGTGAAGCTTTGAGAGAGACCTTATTCCATACTTGTCCTCAAGGGGCTTCTCCACACCTTCTCTGCTGACGTAGGAGAGCCAAAGGCAAAACCTCACTGTCCTACATCCCCACTACGTTCACTTCGCAATAATTATTACGATTCCCCTTTTAGTAATTTAATTTTCATTAATTGACACTCACAATGAAGGTTAGTTGATTTGAGAGATCATTTTGGAAGGAAGATTAAGCTTTTGCATCCCAATTATTTCCTAAAGTCTGTCCTAATCAATTATCTTTTCTCCCATCCTAGGGGAGATTTCCTCACTCAAGCACATGCAAAGTCCCTTTAATTTCTTTCTGCAGTGGCTGAGAGGGAACCTTTTACCTTTGCTTTACAGAGATAATAGGCAAACCAGTGGCCACAAGAAGCATTTCAAAATGTAAATGGCCATGCACGCCCCTCTGCTTTTCCCTGGAGCCAGGTTTTGACTTAAGGAGGACAGCAAATGACTCAAGATGACCGATGGAAAAGGTGGCCAGCCTCAAGCCAACCCTGCCATGAAAACTTTTCTGCAGTCCCCTGTGCTGCTTGGTTTGCTCCAGGATCACCTTGGCAATAATCCTAGGCCAGGAATAACTTTCTTACCTGCCTAGGAAGAAGGGAAGGGGATTTCTCTTGGCAGGAAAAATCAGATGAGAAAAGAGAACAGAACTTGTGCAGTCCTGGAACCACCTTGGTAGAGGGGAAAAGTCTCCTTTCCCAGTTTGTGAAGAGAGAGCCTGGTTTAAACACTTTCCTTTATTCACTCCACTTAGGAGATCTGTGCCTACGTTTGGTTTAATTTTATTAATATTGCAGTATTATTAATTATTAATAGAAACATGTGCATTAATTTTTAATAGTATATGAATATTGATATTACAGATATGCTATAGAATAATGTTGGTATCCCACCACACTGGAGGAGTTTCCATGTTTATAACCAGATTTTGGGTTAGCAGAGAGCCACTGCAGGAAAACACACAGCCACATATAATGAGCTGCTGCCTTAATTTGATTACATGCTTATTAGGAAAGGTTAAGCAAGGTGTTTGGGGTTTGTGGGTGCACAGCTGGCTGAGCCAGCACACACCTGTGAGCCTGGGGGGCTGCAGGAAAGGCTCTGCTGCTGAGCAGGAGAAAGCCCAGCTGAAGCTCAGCTTCATCTGCATTCTCCTGCCCACAATTCCCCCCTGGGAAATTATGTCACTTAAAAAAATATAATAAAGTTACAAAAATCTTTGAGTGAGGAGATGATACAAAATAAATTCTTCTGGTTGTGTGGCAAGGGGGACTCATCTGAGTGGGTCCTTAATGAGGAGACAGGTCACCTTAACAAAAACACTGGTTTTACAGGACCAGTAGGTGAAAGGAGGTTAACTGAAGCAAGGCTGAAGGTTATGTTGCTGGTTGAGAGAAGAGAATGGAAGAACATGTACCTGTTTAGAGGTAAGTAAATGGGATTATGTTTGATTTGATATATTTGCAGGTGGCTTGGGAACACTAATCTTGTTACCTCAAAAGTCTAATGTGTTAGGATGCCCTATGAGATGTTTTGTTAAGAGGTATTTTGCTACTTCTTTAGTCAACTTGTTTACAGCACCTCATCACAATACACCACAAAAAGGTATGATAGCAGCAAGTCTGACCATAGACTGAGGTCCTTGCTGGTGCTTCCCTCTGCCCCAGTAGCTCTCTGGTTTGTTATTTCTGCACAGATGGATATTCAAAAGTAACAGAAGGTGCTAAGAATCCCTTGATTTAAACAAGATGTCTCAGGAATTTGATCTTGACAATGTGTAGCATGTTTTTGCAGAAGAAATTAGAAAATTGCAGGAAGAGAAAAGACTGTGCAAATACAAGAGGATTTTGATAATAGCAAAATCAATGTGCCTTTCTCTTGTGCACAGATATGAAATGGCAAACCAGCAGGGGTACAGCTGTCAGACTAATCAGTAATTCTGAGCACAGGAATGGAGATGAGTTTAATGTACATAAAGCAAATCACCTCTTGTTTCTCAAGGAGAGTCTTGATTCTGGGCAGACCCAGCCCAGTGCAGCAGGACACATCTCAATGATTTGGCCAGGCAGGTTGCCTTAGACATGTCTGCCTTAGAGGATGGTGGCAGTCTTTGGGCCACTCTGACTGGTCATCAGGGATGGGAAAGGCTGAATGTGAAGGGCTAAAGCCAAGGAAGTCTGGTGCTCTGAGGGGAGGATGGACGGCAGCTTGTTTCACGGCAAGGAGTTCAGTGCAGGGTGACAGCAAAGTGTGCAGGAGAGGAGGAATGAGCAATAGGACCACATAGCACACCTGCAAACACCCCCATGGTAGGGGTTTCCCAAAGGTCTGAGTGTGAGGCACCTTAGTATGGGGGTAAATGAGGCACAATGTCCCAACAACAGAAAGTCTCCTCTGCAACCCCCCAATTTACCTGGGAAACTGGGTACCTGTTAACTGTGTGCCAGGAGTGCCCACAGCATCCCAGGCTGATGCTCCTTTGTATCTTGGCACCAGGTATCAGCATGTTACAGGCATGTCCCCGTCCCTGGAAGGTTACAAATCTCGTAGATCATACAAAGCAAGTGTCTGTGCTTCAGGCAGCGTGTACTCACATCGCTGCAGCCTGAGCTGTCCTGGGATTCATTGCTGTCCTTGTGTTGCATCCCAGCCAATGGTACAGAAAGGATGGGCCATGGACCCCAGTGGAGCTCTGCATTGCACTGCCTGGGCAGCCTCTCTCTTCCTGGGCTGGGAATCCCACCAGGTCTCCCAAGCCCCCACACAGCATCGCAACACGTGGAAGGGATTAAATCTGGTTTTAAATGTAATGTGGTTTTGTAAATCCCAAGGCTGTAACACGCTGCAGAAGCAGACTGAAAATATGGCCTGGTTCCAGCTCAGCAAGCAGAGCTGGGTCTGCTATATTTACTTTTTCTCTTGCACGTGAGTGCACTCATGTCATTTCATGCAGAGATTTGTGGGCTCTTTTCGACAGGAATGGGCAGCTGTGGCTCTTGCTGCAAAGAGTTCACAGACCAGCAAAGCAGACATTGATTCTAGGGGGTGCAAAATTGGGATCACCCTTTATTTACTCCTCCGGGCTACATGGGAGCCCAGGCAGTAGAGCACACCTCTAACCTCTTCCATGGGACCTGCCAGAAGGGCCAGCTGAGGGAAAGGCACTGGCGAGGCAGCTGCAAGCATTCTCACTCTTTCCAAAAATTTCACCACATCCTGTCAAATTAGTAGGGTTTTAATTCTTTTTCCTCCCCAGTTTCTTCTCTCATGGGTGAAACTTTGACAGGAAGGTCCACCACCCCTTCAAATCCAACAGCAAAACTTCCTGACTGTGGTGGTGTCATAATTTCAGCTCCCTCCCTGCCCTGCTTTCATTAAACTTCCCAAAGTCACTAACAAACCTTTCAACATTGCAACAGAGCCTTCGACTATTTGGATTTGATTTACATCAGCACTTAGGCTCAGAGAGCTATTGCACAAACACAGAGTAAGAAAAAGTCTGTCTGGCTGAGAGTTCAGGATCTCCTGGGGAGGAAAATCATCACCGACACCCCTGTCCCCACCAGCAGCCCTGTGCAGGTTCTGCACAGCCCAGCATCTGCAGCATCCCTCATCATCCTGCTAGGAAGCACTTTGGTGATGCTCAGCCCAAACATGTCCCTCCTTCCTTTCACACCATGGCTCCAGCTTTACCTCTGCCTGTGACGCTGCTGGTTCCTTGGCTCGAGTGCCCATGTTCTCCCCCTTTAGTCACACTGCAGTTTGGCTGAACATACTGCCTCTTCATCCACCTTCCTCCACACCCAGATGTCTCCTGCAGCTCCACTGCAACTGGCTCCTAAGGGCATTTTGACCCTGGGGGCACCCAGAGCTGGTCTGTCTGCCCCAGAGCCACTGCAGTCCCATGGCACCCAAGGGACTGTCCCCTTGCCCTTGGCACAGCACGCTGAGGGACCTGCTGTGTAGTGTGAGTGTGTGAGGTCTAATGAGGGAGGGAAAGGAAAAGGAAAAAGCCCAGTTGATTTACTTGACTATCAAGCTGCTCAACCATTTCCTTTCCATCACCCTCCTGCAAGCGCTCGGTGACAGATGGGGACAGATTGAGTGGTTCGATGCAGTGAGGTAATATTCCACTAAATCATTCCTCTCTCTCACTGTCAGAAAGCACCCAGACTTCAGCCTTTCCTCTGAATCTTCCTGTGTTTCCCTCTTTAATGACAAAGCCATTTTAGCTCTACCTCTGCTAAAATTTCTGAAATGAGCACTGGTATTTATATGGTATGGTAAAATTGGTGTTTTAAAACAGTCAGCAAAAGGAAGGAGTGAATCACCCTGAGACAGAGAGGGTTCTGTTTACTGGTCGTTCACTGCTGTTTACTGGCATTTCTGGGGTTTTTTCATGCCCTTTGTGCTGGGGCTGAGCCCCAGATCTTGGCACAGGGACCCCGGCTGGGCAGGGAGCAGGCTCCGGGCAGGTGTGCCGTGGGCAGGCACGCAGGCTCACACTGCATGTCTCACAGATGGAGGACCCATTTTTTTTCTCTGGATGATTTGTTCCAATGGTTAATCATCCTCACACAAACACGGGATTATTTTTTTTAATGACATGCCAGTAAATAACATTCAGAAACTTTAGGACGGGCTTTCTCTTCACCAGGCGATCTCTTGATTTCTGCCTACACTATTAGTGCCATGATGACTGCCTAAAATTAGCTGGGACTTCACAGCTTCCCTGTGCCCTTGCAAGACTAGCTTTGAACTTGAAAGCCTCCTACACAAAGTGCTTTGTGCTATCAACCTGGTCATGGTAAACGTGAAAAATGCAGCACTGAAGACAGTGGCCTTCCAATAAATACATCCACAGTACAACCATGCATGACTCGAGATCAAAGACAGAGTGCAAGTACTGAGGTCATTAAACATGAATAGAAATACAGAAATGCAACAGCTTGCATGAAAGGCTGAGCTTGACTTTAAAGTTAAGTGATGAAAGCTTGTGTAGTCAGCGATTGTTCACCCGTGATAATGCTCTGCTCTTGCCACCAGTAGTTCTGTGTGGTACAAAGGTGAGTGAGAATAATTAATCATTCTTTGGACAAAGTACTGAGGTGTGGGGCAGTTAATGAATTCTACCAAGTGAAAACAGGCTCAGAGATGCTCAGCATCAGCAGCTCTAGGGAAAGTCAGAGTGCCACAGATGTCAAGTTGAAAAGTCAGCTCCTTATTTTGCCAGTTCTACAACCGACAGATGAGTAAGGATTTACCCCACACAAGGTCCTTCTTGAATTACATGGCATCAGAGGTCACCAGCATAAAAGGAGGTTTGGGGTAAGATGTCCCTTGTACCAGCCCTAGCCCAGTATGACTCTGCACCAGCTTTTAGGAGACTATCTTCACTGATGGTCTTTCTCTGATGGCTCCATTTCTTCAGCATGTCATATACTTCATAATATTCTGAAGCATAAGAATAAGATAGCATGGGAAATGCTTCCTGGTTCCTATTATAATAGAATTAATTGTAGCCTGTGCAGTGTTTTGAGCAACTACAAAGGAAGCTGTGCTAAGAAATGAGGGAACCTCTATTAGAAAAGAGCCCCCCTGCCATGTTTCTAATAATTTTTTGATTTGCAGCATAACTATCTAATAAGGTTTCTGGGGTAATCTGATACTGCACAGAATGATCCAATCTGCAGCCTAAGTTAATGAGGTGATACTGAACATCACATTCCGACAATATGTGTCTGTTGTTCTCTCTGGAGCCCCTTCCCTCAGGGTGGTTTCTTGGCAATTCTGAGCAAGTGCAGGTGCCTCCAAGGAGCAAGGTGACTGTGCTTAACCACGTGGGGTAAGTGGCAGAGGTCCAGCCAAACTCCATGCACACTTTTCTGGGAAGAGAGGGAAAATGCCAGCTTTGTTCTCCTCTGAGCTCTACACAACGTGTCCCAGGGCAGTCCCACAGCATATGGCAGTGAAGCCTTCTGGAGATGTAGCTGTATCACATCCAGACAGAGCCCCAGGAAACAACTGTTGCTATCAGACTACGCCAAATTCCTGCCCTTTTACTCAAGGCTACGTGCTTCACACCATCCTGGGAGGCAGCTTTGCCTCCCCTGGTGCAGACCTGGTACTGGAAAAGCAAAGGATGACAGCCTGTGGGCTATGCATCCCCTGCTCATCCTTCATCTCTAGCATGACCACTGAATGAGACCTTTACCTAACAAGATAATTTGGCTGAAGCCACATATTTCAGCTCCTTTCCTAGCAAACTCATTCCAAATCTAACAGCAGAGCTAGGAGCACCCCAGAGTACTCCAGACACTGAGAGCTGTAAATCAGATCATTATAGCCACTAGCTGGGATTTCAGACCAGTGTCATTTTTCAAGCTGGCCTGACACTAAAGTTTATACTGAAAACTTCCACTGACTTCAAGACTTAGACTGGAAATGTTTGTAAGGAATGTGTTAAATACCTGGTGAATGAAGATGCCAGCAGCAATCACGGTTTCTCCAGAGCAGCTCTCAGCACAACTGCAATTCCTCACCACAGATATGCAGAAGCAGCATGCTGTGACCTCTGAGCCAGACTGTGAAGAATCTCTGGGGGAGATGATGTTGGTATTTCCTCTGATACTCAGCACTCGTGGTGCCTAGAATATGGAAAACTATGATGCATCAGCCTGGAGGGGCATAGAGAAGACTCAATCTATGCTCTGGTCAAGCACAGGTCGATGGAAGAGCTGGGAAAGTCTCACTGCTGTACAGCCCACCAAACCTTCCAAGTACTTTGTGTTTTAGTCAGTGGGGATGGGGAGAGGGGTTCAGACCAACCAGCTTTTTCCAAGTGAGCCCAGGACTTGCACGAGCTGCAAGAGCTTCTCCCACAGACATGAGAGGTAATTATTAACACCCAGCTCTCGCTGAGTCTGGGCCACTGCACTTCTGAGTGAGACTAGCAGCACTCTGGCTTTTGGGATAGGGAGGTTTACAGCCACACCTCACAGGTCCCAAGAGCAGCAGTGAAGGTTCCCTGTGCTAAGCCCATAGTCCCCAACATTATTTCTCTATTTTTTTTTTAATCCAGAACAGGTTTTCCTCCTCTCCAACACCCCTTCTCTGATCTTGGTCAAAGCATTTAATCTCTGTGACCCACTTTCCCCATATGCAGGCTAAAGGCTGCTGTGAGGAGATGTTAGTGCTGTGCTTTGGAAATGCTACTTTTTTTTTTTTTTTGCAACTTTCTTATATTTTCTCAGATTTCAGAAGGAATACTTATTCTCTGGTGTCTCTCCAGCCCTTTCTGCTTTTTCCTACTTTCTTAGTGCACGCTCAGCCAGCGAAGTGGTGTTTGTTGGTGTGTTGGCACCCAGTACTGTTTAATTTTCTGTGTATGTCTTTGATATTTAGTTTCACATCTTCTGGAATTAAACCCTATTGTACAACACCCATCTAAACCCTGCATTAAAGCCACTGGAGTTCCTTCTCTTTTGTACTACCATGGCCAGGATCATAATCTGACTGACACTACAAGTACCTGAAGTATAAAATTAACTTCAAACATTAACTTCAAACAGCACTGATTTTGCCCTCAGAGTACATCAGAAGTCCTAAGACAGCCCTGGAAGCTGCGTGCAAGATAAAGGCAGGGTATACAGATATTCTTTTTAACCTTTTTTGTATTCTTTTGCTGTAGCAAGATTGGGTCTGGCTGCCACTGATGGGTGATAGCAAAGCATCCATTATCTTCACTAGATAAGAACCAGCTCACCCATCTAGTGAGGGCATCACTGAGCTGGGGGATGCCTCTGCACAGAGACTGGCATTCAACAGAGCAGCAGTTGTGTAAGCCAACTCTAAATAAAACCATCAGGTCACCCAAAGGTGAGTTTTCATCCCCCACATATATGACTGACTCTACAACTTGTGCTTAATTTTCCTAGAAGTGAAAAATCTGGTCCTTGCAGCTTTTAAGGAGGTTTTAAAATAACTATTTTCCCATCTCTGTGGTTTAAATAGAATCATAACCATACTACTTATAGCCTGGAAGAGAGAGGATGCCAAAATATCATACTTTTAATAGAGGAAGAAAATATTGGCTTCAGTAGCAGCATGATTAGGAAAAAGATGGCAAGATTTGGGTTAGAGATCACAGTTCTAGGCCCCTACACAGGAAGCTTCTTAAGGAAATATGACTCTGCAAAAGTTGGAACCATGGAGAAAAGACCTAACAGTAAACCAGGCATGTAAAGTATATACTTGGAACACAATTCCCAGCAACAGCATCCATGCTTTGCCTCACATTCTTTGTAACACAAAGAATGTAACCTCATTACTCTCTAAGATTCACTAAACTATGAGATGATATTGCAGGCTGAAAATATAATTAGCACTGATAACCAGCTGCTGCTGTGATCTGAAGTACGTGACAGCTTTCCTTCTGTACCCAGGTGCATTTTCAAACAGCTTTGGAAATGATCATTAAGTTTCTCTTTGTTTTCAAGACACCCTATCCATGGTCATATTTCTTAGCCCAGTTCTGGCAGCACTGGTACAGTTCCAGCTTCTACTGCAGCTTTACCAAAAACTCAAATTCCAACCTTCTCTTCATGCACTGAAAGAAACATTGCCTCTCTCGTGTTCAAATCTGAGTTGGGAGTGGGAAGCAAGACTTAAAACCAAACTAGAAGCCCCACCTCATTTCATTCCCTGCCCAAATTTGAAGCTGCAACTTTTGCCCTCTTCTGATCTTCCACACGTGTCTCTTCAGTCAAGACAACTATTTCTCAGTCGATGTCTACCAAGTTTGGACTACTCTCTACAGAAATAGCATATGCAGATTTATTCATGTAAACTGAGGTTGTCCCTGTCATTTTCTGTGTGACTTGCTCCAGCACGTTTTTTTAAATGTTACATGATCCATCAGAAAGGGAAAAAAATCCAGGACAGCTTCCTCTGAGACAGCTCAGAGGTTTTCAGGATCCTGCCATCAGGCTACTGGTTAAAATACTTCCAGAGAAGTTTTTGTAGAACAACAGAGCAGATTAAAATGCCCTGCTTAATTAATGTACACTTCCCATTAAGAATACAGTTTACAAATTAGTGTGGTATTAACCAAGCCACCATGTTAAAAAACTGCTTTGCCAACTAAAATTAGTGATCCACAAATACACAGTCTTTCCTGTCATTAACAGAATTTTGGTTTCGGTAGACACAAAGAATTGTGCTATTTAAACCTGTTGCCCATCATGAACTTAAGTCTTCTTAAAAATAGCTTTAGTCACTTTTATTGGTATAAACACCTAAATTGAGATCTAACAGCAAATAAGGATTGTGCTTGTCCATAATAACCTCAGCTGTGAAATCTACTCAGACACAAGACATACAACCTTCCACATACACAAGTTATTTGTCAGCAAAGCAGAATGCTGCCATTCTGAAACAATTACATACAGTAAAGGTTTTCAATATTTTATTAAAGAAAACAGTCAAAATGTACAAGTATTACCCAGGTTTGTAGATAACTTCCTATAAAGGCAGTAAAATATGAATTTCAATCTAGGTTTTAAAAACTGCTATAGTTGATTATTTTTAAAGTTGGTATTTTAAAATCACATTTCACAAATAGTTCTGAAATATTACCAAATGAATAGTGCAACAAGAAAAATTGAAATTAGTTCTACACTGTTTGCATGTCAAGCAAAAGTTATAACTAACTGCTTCAAATATTCAAACCATTTGAGAATGAATGAACCCAACAGCTCCCACCAAAACTGACTTCTGACCACATTAGGAACGTCCTCTTCTTGTTCTTCACTTAAAATCAAATAATAATAAAACAACACCTCTTGAGGTCATCAAAAATAATTTTAGTATAAAATTGTCTTGGCCCTTATCAAATATTACATGAGTAAAATTGTTAAGCCTTTATCAAAACAGACAGGAATAGGGAAACAAAAAAAAATGTCATGGCCTTAATCCGTATCTGTTGGAATCATGTTTAGAAACATTAGAAGCAAGACCAGAAACTTGGAGCCCTGTTTTGTTTTTAAAAACCACACAATCACAAAGAAAAACAGCTTCTTACTGCCTAAGGTTTGGGGGTGTTCTGCTCAAGTACCTGTTCCCATAGACAGCAACTGGTTATGTTCTGAAGAGAGCATACGCAAAATATAGAAAAATAAATAAAATAGCTTCTTACAGCCTAAGGTTTGGGTGCTGGGTGGTGGTTTAGTATGTCCCCCACTCTCTTGAGATCATATGCAGAAACATGGAAAATTATATCCATCTTTCTTTTTTAGAAAGAGAAAAGCCCCCCTACATCCCAAAGCTCTTGAGATCGCAAAGGATGGTGCCCTGGGTGCTCTGGATGCTTTGGCAGCACGGGAAGTGGGCTCGGAGACAGACCCTGAGCTCCTTGTTGAAGATGAAGCAGAGGATCGGGTTGACCCCTGCCTGGGCGAACGTCATCCAGACGGAGGTGGTCAGGTAGACCTGGGGGATGGAGCTGGCCTTAATGAAGACCCGCAGGTAGCAGGCCACAATGTAGGGGGACCAGAGCAGCAGAAAGAGCAAGGTGATCATGTAGAACATCTTGCAGAGCCTTTTCTCCATCTTAAACTCCTCCAGCACCAGCAGCCTCTTGATCTGGCTGTGGGTGGCCTGCCTGATGCCCACGAGGGTGGGCGGCGTGGGCCCCCTGCCAAAGCCAGCCGTCCAGTTTGCAGCTGCTTGGCCGGTGGCTCCTGGCCCGTGGAAGGTCCAGTTCTGGCTGATGGCCGGGACCAGCTGGGCTGGCTTCATCTTGCGGTGGCCATGGATGAAGAAGAGCAGCTTGATGTAGACCAAGTGGGTGGCGGCGATGACGGCCGCCAGCATGAGCATGAAGCCCAGCGTGTCGTTGGCCTTGACGTAGCGGTGCTCGAAGATGCACTGTTCCTCCTCCCGGATGAACTTGTAGGTGCCCACGTCAAAGACGGGGGGAAAGGCCATGGCCATGGAGAGGGTCCACACCATGCACACCACAGCCAGGCAGGTCCAGCCCGTCATGCGCTTGGCGTAGAAGCGGTGGTGGGCAATGGCCATGTAGCGCGTGACCCCCACGCAGAAGAGCAGGAAGGCGGCGTGGAAGCAGAAGAGCACGGCCAGGAAGGCCAGCACCTTGCAGCTGAGGGGCCCGTGGGGCCAGGCGGCCCCGCTGCGCACCGACAGCATGACGAAGGGGAAGCAGGCGAGCGAGCGGAGCCCGTCGGCCAGGCAGAGGTCCAGCAGCAGGTAGTAGGGCGCGCGGTGCAGGTGCCGGTCCTTGAGGATGAGCCAGGCGAAGAGCACGTTGCCGGCCAGGCTGACGCAGAGGATCAGCCCCAGCGTGGCGAGCTTCAGCCCGGAGGCGCTCAGCAGGCCGCCGGCGCTGGGCAGGTGCGGGCTGCTGCTGCTCCCCAGCTCGCTGCTGTTCGCCATCGGGTCCTCCCTCCTCCTCCTCCTCCTCCTCCTCCTCCTCGTCCTCCTCGGCGCGGGCAGGGCCGGGGGCTCAGCGCCGCGGCAGCGCGCCGGGGCCGAGGGCCGCGCCGCCCGGCGCCCCCCTGCCCGCAGCCGCCGCCGCCGCGCTGCCGCCGCCGCCCCGGCGAGGCGGGGCGCTGCCGCCGCGCTCCCCGCGGGCCATGCGGCTCCCGCACCCGCGCTAGCTCCGCGCCCGCCGCCGCCGCCGCCCCGGGGGCATCGGGGATGAGCCGGGGGAGCCTCCCCTTACCGCCGGCAGCTGCTCCTCCGCGCCGGGCGAGGGGCCGGCCGAGCCTGCGCACAGCGGCGGCGGCTCTGCCCAGCTCCTGCCGAGGACAATGGGGTAAACCCCCCTCCTTCTCTCCCTCCTTCTTCCCTTCCCTCCTCCTCCTCCTGCTGCTCCTCCGTCCCTCCGCCCCCGCGCCCGCCCCCCGCGCAGCCCGGCCCCTGCGGAGCTGAGCCCGGCGCGCAGCGGCGCGGAGCGGCGCGGAGGTCCCGCTGCCGCAGCGGGGATGGGAGCGGAGCGGGGATGGGCTGGGCTGGGCTGGGAGGAGCCCCCCGCCGCCGGACCCCCGCACCCTGCCCTTCTCCCGCCGGGGCGGGTGCTGAGATGGGGCCCGAGGGGTGCGCTGGGGTGTCCGGCCACTGCGGCCATCCCGCGGACCCCCTGCGTCCCCTTCCCGCGGGCAGTGGTGATGCCATTCACAGCTGATGGAGCCGATTTGTCTCCACATGGGCGTGTCACAGGTGTATGTGTGCCCGTATACACGCGTATTGGTACCCAGGGCACATGTGTTGGTCTGATATAGACACACATCAACGATGTCACAGTCCCCAGTGTTTTTTTGCTAGATTTACCCATGCTAAATGGCCATTTAACTTTCTGCTCGCAGGAGAGGCGAGTCCAGCAGCACCTGTTGCAGCACAGCATCTGTGTGTGCAGTCCCTTGCAGGGCAGAGTGGTTTGCAGGGTAAAGACGTTCCAGCAAGCTCATGTAGCAAATGTTTCAGTGTGAACATTGAGGAAAAAGTGCTTCTGCAAGTCAGGAGCCTGACATTTGTGTTCCTAATGGAGCCTGACATCTGGGGTCTGAGTAGGGTTCCTAAGAAGGTTGAACAGGATGCTCTCCTTGTTTCTGTGTTGCACAGGGGCTTACCAGCTCCCAGGCTCAGTTACACAGGACCTGTGGAGGGTGGGGCAGGTTTTTTGAGCTGGATAAAACACCTTTGACCCGACTAGCACAGAGCATCTGCTGATGCCCCTGTGCTGTTGCTGCGGGTTTATAACTCGCAGTTTAATGTAGGCCAGTGAGATGCAGATCCTTGTCCTCTCTCCCACTTTGCCATCCTTGTGTATGTAGGGCAAGGCCTCTCTGTGTGCCTTGTAAGGCACGCACCGCCGCGCGGCCCTGGGCTCGCTGGAGATGCTAATGCAATTATCGTACTATTACTGAGTTTCCTTCATGGCCTCTTGTGAAGGACACGTCTGAAATCCTTTTCGAGCATTCTATTAAAAGCCATCAGTAAATTCAGCTTTATTCCAGAAACTGTAGCAATTAAATCATCTGCATTAGCCCCAAAAGCAAATGTTGGTGGAGCATCTTTTGAGTGGAACTTTCTGGCTGGTTTCAGAAAGCCTCTCTGTGTGTGGCAGGGGCCAGGCACTGACCCTGATTGTGCCACGAGAGCAGCTCTGCTGAACTGGCATTTAAACAGTGATGAACCAAAACCAGACTTCAGGCCAAACATGTGTCTAGGG